>NC_092420.1:3750600-4050600 GCF_040894005.1 Engystomops pustulosus
AGACTGGGCTGGGCTGCTATCTATTTCACTTTGTCTTTGCTCAAGGTCCTCCCTATTACCTTGGGGGGAATTTACTTATATTCTCTAGACTCTGAATCCACCAATGCTAATCTGATCTTTATTGTGTATGGACAACTTCCATGCCCACCTCTTCCTCTTGCCGTTCCTTCTGATGTTCCTGCTGTAGAAGAGCTGGTACAAGTTAATCTGGTAGCCAACTCACCATTCTCTACTTTGTTTATCTGCAGGCACCAAAACACAGTCCATCAGGAAACGTAGGCCTCCTTTAGTCTTCTCTCCTGGAGATAAAGTTTGGCTGTCCTCCAGGTATATCCATCTAAAGATCCCCAGCTACAAACTCGGACCTCATTTTCTGCGCCCATTCTAGATACTAAGGCACATCAAGCAAGAAACGGTGAGTTACTTGTTTTACTTTTTCTATGCCTCAATTCCTCTATGTCTCCTCTAACTAACTGTTTTGGAAGAATGAGGAATGGGGCGTCGTAAACAGGGCCAAAATATATTTGTCAGTATGACAGAATATTCTCCAAAGAAACATCAGCGCAATAGATCTGCATTTGAACATATGACATTTACTACAAATATACAAAGACAAGGTGCTTCTTCTTGTGAGCGCTCTGCTTCAAATCCTCTAAGGAATCCCCATTCAATGATACTATGAGGCCCAGCGGCTCCATTCCCCACTCACCTATTATGTCTACTACTACTAATAATAATGGGGGTAACAAAGGAACCGCTAGAACGTCACTTGAGTAAATTACATGGTGATATGAGAGATCATCTGGATAAGATATCTAAAGATATCAAAGTAGACTTTGTGCAGTTGGGAGAATGAACATCATTGGTTGAAAATAAAGTCTCAGCAGATAATAGATACATCAAAGTTTCTTTGTGACACTATTGTTGGACAACAGGCCAAGTTCATGGGACTAGAAGATCGTTCTAGGAGGCCTCATCAGTTTTGACTTGTTAGTTCTTGTATGGGACTTAATTTTGGCTATGCTTTCTGATGCCTCATAATCAGAAATGACAATTGAAAGGGGGCATGGGATAATAAAGCTACTGCCCCACCCGATGCCCCAAGAGACATTATTGCAAGGGTTCACTATTTTCACATTGAAGAGGAATTCCTTAAAACATTATGCCCGTCTTACACACTATCGGAAACATTTAGAATATAAGTATTGAGTGATATGTCCCTGGGTAAAAGAAGGGATTGTAGTCAGGTCACAGCAATTCAAAGGAAAAAAAGGCTGGGGTGTTGATAGTCGTTAAAAATATATTGGACTACACATTATTGATATGTATCCAGATGTTGTCTATATATTATTATGGGGGAGGGGATACAAGTCTAAAGGCTTCACAGAAATTAAACAATAGGCCAAGTCCCATCACAGTCCTGGCTAGGTAGAGGATACCTTCAAATCGGTAGTATGTCCAGATATCAACACCAATAGTTCAGCCCAAGAATTTTATGCATCTATTCCATAAATTGTTTCAGATTCTGAGCTTCATGACATATGGGGATATGTGCAAGCCAGAGAAAGAAATTACACCTTTTACTCACATCCTCTTCGGACAAACGGTCTTAACTAATTGACTTCTTTCTAGTAGAGAAAAATACTATAAATATTACCAAAAAATTAGCTCGGACCATGCTCCACTCCTGTTACAATTACACTGGATTGTATATTCATCTACTGATCATTCAAACTGGTCTCTATTTATAAGCTATTGAAACATTATAAACAAAACTGAAATATAGAACTATTATAAATATAACTTAGCAAGCGTAGAGTCCATGCCATTGGTTTGGTGTTCACATAATCTAACAATACGGGGGACACTGCAGTACTTAAGTTATAAGAAGGAAGATAATAGTTTAAGGAATAATCTAATTAAGAGAAAAGCAAGCCCAGAAGAACAGCATAAAAAACACCTAGATAAACCAACGTGTGAGTTATTGACTGGTTTACGGCAGCAGTTCCTGGTTATAATTCTGCAGGATTACGCAGAGAACTGGAGTAGAACCCAAGCAAAAAAGTTTCGGCTTGTGTCAAAACCAGCTGTGTTGGCACTTAGCAGAAAATATAAATGAAATAAAAAGAATGCAATAAAATAGAAAGATAATTGGATGTAGAATGACAAGAAATACATGATTCACAAAATATTCTAGAGTTGGGGACAGTTATCAAACCTCAAGAAGGTGAAATTAACCAGTATTTGGGGGTAATTAATCTTCCACAATTCAGTAAAACTCAAAAGAAAATTTTAGAGGACGAGATATCCTTGTCTATAGACCCGGACGGGTTTATTAGATAAATACTGTCAAGATTTGAAGATATTTTGGAACCAAACCTGTTTTATACATTTAGAGGGGGAAGCTTTTGGTTTTGGAGGAGATCCTGGAGGCCAAGATTATAACAAATTCCAAATCTGAGAAAAACTGTTTACTGAAAGAAAATTATCGTCCAATTACTTAATTAAATATCTAGAAATGTTTCCCCCCCATTCTCTCCTCCAGACTCCTCAACGTTATCTCCACTCTTACTTCAGGTGATCAAGTTTGTTTTATGCCACCAAAAGAAAACTTTTGATAGGGTGCACCGGGGATTTCTCCATCTGGTGCTTCAAAGATTTCATTTTTATTAAGATTGTCTTTTCTCTGTATTGAAAACTATCAGCCTTTGTCGCCAGCATGGGGTTAAGGTAAAAAAAATTTCAATTTCTAAGGGCATAAGACGAGGATCTCTCGTTCTCGCCCATGATTTTCAGTTTATTTTTGGAACCACTTGTACAATCCACTAGACAACATGAATATAGTAAAGGGATTAAATGTATTGACAAGAATCATGTGATAGCTTTATATGCAGAAAATATTATCAATTCATGTACAGGCAGTCCCCGGGTTACATACAAGATAGGGTCTGTAGGTTTGTTCTTCAGTTGAGTTTGTATGTAAGTCGGAACTGTATATTTTATCATTGTAATACCAGCCAGAACTTTTTTGCTCTCTGTGACAATTGGATTTTAAAAATGTTGGGTTGTCATTAGAATCAATATTAACACTAAAGCTTCATTACAGACACCTGTGATAACTGTTACAGCTGACTATTGTAGCCTAGGACTAAAGTACAATAAATTACCAGTATCCAGAGGTCCGTTTGTAACTAGGGGTTGTATGTAAGTCGAGTGTTCTTAAGTAGGGGACCGCCTGTATAGACCAATCTCTTCCCTGGCAGCAAGTAAAACGACTCTTGAATCCTATTTAAAAAATTCATACTATAAAGTTAATGAAGGCGAAAGTAAATTTTTAAAAATTAATTGCACATTAGAAATGACAAACAGAGTTAGAGCTGACTTCTCCTTTACTTGGGCACAACGTGGTTTTACCTTCTTGGGTGTGGAAATCGCCCTTCACTAGATGGTATAATTAAACTAAACTGTAACAAAGTGTATCATACTGTAGAATTAGAGAAACCATCAACGATCTATCTAGGATCCCCTCATTCTGGTTGGAAAAAATAGATCTGTTTAAAATTACTGTATTGCCTTTAGCGTTTGTTTTTGTTGCTTGTAGAACAGCCTCTTCTCTAGCTTCATGCTCCCAGGTATGACTGAAGTTTTAAAAGGATTAAAAAGATGTATAAAATAAAAAGACAAGCTGTCTAAAGCAAATCTCTGAAGTCAAATGACCTCCAATAGCCATTAGTTATAGAGCTTTAAAATCCCCAATAGTCATAAAACCCCCAATAGTCAATAGTCTCACAGCCGAGGGTAGCCAATAGTCATTGGGGCAGATTTATCAAGCTGCCTGAAAGTCAGAATATTTCTAGTTGCCCATGGCAACCAATCACAGCTCAGCTTTCATTTTACCAGTGCTCATAAATATTTTAAAGGGGAGCTGTGATTGTTTGCCATGGGCAACTAGAAATAATTTGACTTTCAGACAGCTTAATAAATCTGCCCCATTGTGTCACCAGTAGACAATGGTTATAAAGCCCCCAGTAGCCAATACAGGCGGTCCCCTACTTAAGAACACTCGACTTACATACGACCCCTAGTTACAAACGGACCACTGGATATTGGTAATTTCCTGTACTTTATCCTTAGGCTACAATAATCAGCTGTAACAGTTATCACAGGCGTCTGTAATGAAGCTTTATTGTTATTCCTGGTTCTTATGACAACCCAACATTTTTAAAATCCAATTGTCACAGAGACCAAAAAAGTTCTGGCTGGGATTACAATGATGAAATATACAGTTCCCACTTACATACAAATTCAACTTAAGAACAAACCTACAGACCCTATCTTGTATGTAACCCAGGGACTGCCTGTATTCATAGTTCCCCCAGTAGCCAATATTCACAGAACCCCCAGTAGCCGATAGTCACAGTGGTCACTATTTTAGGAAAAACTTGTTTACCACTAGTCTTCAGGGAATTGGAGAAAATGAATTTTTCATCAAATTTCACTTTGTCAATTTCAATTCACTAATCATTCCTGACTCATACTGCAAACAACAATAAACTCTAATACCTGTAATAAACAAATGACATGAGGCTTCCTGTTGGGCAGAAAAGGTCACAGCTATTTATTAAGGTTAGTTTAACAATTTCTCCAAATAATTAAACGCCACTGTTGGATCTTTCTCTCTTGTGTATTGCTCGGCCGGACTCTAAACCAGCACTGCGTCTTCCGGGCTCAATCTCCAAAAATTCTCCTTTTTTAACCGCCAGCTGTGACTTCACTTTTTCTAAAAAACAGAAATATCAAAAAACACAAAACAAACAATAAGGAGGGCGGGACTGCTTACTGATGGAGCGGGGCAAGAGAAAGTGCCTCCCCCCACGCTCATTGGCTTTATGCAACCCAGGGGGAGGGGTGTGCAGCAGAGGGGGCAGGGGACAACCAAGGAGCGCGGCATGCCCTTTACGTGTGCTTAACACTTGAAACCCCCAAATCAGAGGGCACCCTTCCTATACGGTCGGGGGCACCGTTCACACTCTCTGCAGTGCGGCCTTCAGGTCTTTACTCCTCAGGCTGTAGATTAAGGGGTTCAGTAAGGGGGTGATCAGTGAGTAGATCACAGTGACCATCTGATTGCATGAAAGAAACTGATTTGTGTTAGGAACAAGGTAGATAAAAGAAACTGATGCATAAAATATGAGGACCCCAAATGTTACACAAATGTGGAGGAATATATTTGAAATTAACAAATTCTACTACAATATTATCCTGATCACAGATAATGTATGGTAGACCCTGAGCAGGAGGCATCTTCATCTCCTTGTAGCGGTGTCTGGATGCAGCCGGTGTATATGTAACGCTCTCTGCAGTGCGGCCTTCAGGTCTTTACTCCTCAGGCTGTAGATTAAGGGGTTCAGTAAGGGGGTGATCAGGGTATACATGATTGTGACCACCTGATTCAATGCACGTAAGTTACTTGCATTGGGAACAAGGTAGATAAAAAAGACTGAAATATAAAATATGAGGACCACAGTCAGATGAGACGTACAGGTGGAGAAAGCTTTACTCTTCCCATCACTGGTGCCGATTCTGAGCACTGTCCTAAATATTCTGACATAGGGGTAAAAAGTTGTGACAAAGACTACAATGCCGAGAAAACCTCCTACGATAAATAAGACAAGAACATTTATTGTAGTATCAGTACAGGAGATCTGGAGCAAACTGGGAAGATCACAACAAAAGTTTGGGATGAAGTTGGGACCACAAAAGGTCAATCGTTGTAAAAATAAGATATAAATGATGGGGATGAAGAGGCCAGAAAACCAAACCAAAGTCACCAGCTCAGTGCATGTTCCCCAAGACATGACTTGAGAATAGTGGAGAGGACGGCAGACGGCTACATACCGGTCATAAGACATTGCAGACAACATGTAAGCCTCTGAGCTTGCAAAATAGGTCAAAAAGAACATCTGTGCTTTACATTCTTGGAGCGCCATGGACCAGCGGTGGGTGCTGAGGTGGAAAAGCAACCTCGGGGCAGTGACTGATGAGTAGGACATGTCCAAGAAAGCCAAGTTACCAAGAAAGAAATACATGGGTGTATGAAGATGAGCACAAGTAACAACTAGAAGGATGATGAGAAAGTTGGAGAAGACAGTCATCAGGTAGATGAGGAGGAAGAAGATGAAGAGGACAGAGAGGGTCTCCTGGTTAATGGTTAGACTCATAAGAAGAACGCTGGTGATGGATGTTTGGTTCTTCATCATTCCAGGTGAATTTTAATTATATGAAATTTGGGATCGGCAAAACATTAGGAGAATTTCATGGTATATTTGGCAAGCAGAGAGCTGCCCAGCTCAGATATTAAAATGCTGCTGATACCAACAGTGGGTTTTATCTCATCTGTTTTCCCTGGAGCAGAAGCCACAGAATCCCCAAACCTCTTCTCCACACATCCGGGAATGGTGTAGTCTGGTCTCTGGACATGAATTTTCTCGGTTGTTTATAGTAAAAAGATTTTCCAGTGAAGGTCCATTTTGCACAGATCAATACCTACATGAGGTTCTCCTGCTATTTTAAGTCAAGAATAACTGGATAACAACATCACAATTTTATCCAAAAATTAAATTTATTAATTCACATTAAAATACACAAGTCACTAGGACCTAAAAACACCCACTAAAACTCAAACAGTGGTGGTGGATTATTACATGGTACACAACCTAGTCCTCAATGCATATCAGATTATTGAATTACATACAGAATGAAAGTGGATCAAAAATACACAGTCATGGCCTGGCACAGATTATATAGAATCACCAACAGAAAAGTAAAAGTATAGAGATACTATCCAACTGAACAAGACCAGTATGTATATTTTGTTATTTCACCATTAAGCTTGGATAGATTTACCATTTACGGTGTTACCCTGTCAGTCAGTATGATCACGAGGTTACCCAATAGTTTCATCTATGATTTACTTTATATTAAAAAAGATCAACTTTGGCAATGGCTTTATTCATAACCATAATCTCCCATTATTGCACCTCCAGGGCCAGGTGAGGGCTTGTTTTTGCAGGGTTAGAGGTTTAGAAACAAACTTACTACATAGCTATGATACTAGAATCAAGCAGATGGAGACAGCTATATACTACAAGAATTTATCATAGTGTCAGATGCTTGATAATATAACTGACAAAGTTTAACACTGTCTCCATGTAGCTCCCTCTCATAGGAAAAAGTCACAGCATAGGGAAGATGGGGTAGAATTGTGAGCGCCATGTAAGCTTCTTCCAGCCAGATTTAGCAATACAATTTTTTTGGGAAAGAGTTCCACTCCAGGTGGCAAGAGGAGACACGTGAATAAAAAAAAAAAAGCTGAGCGCTGTTATTAAATTTCCAGTGTAACTTAGTGTCTGAGTGGATATTCTCACGGGTGCTCATGCAACCCATGTTATGGAATGTAGAAGCACCCGTGTGCCTCCATGTGTCCCCTCATGAATCCTGCCAAGGTTCTGCTTTCTAGCCTGGCAGATCTTACCACCATTGTGGCCCAGTAGTCCCGGCAGATTGCCTTGCAAGGGCAGCAACTCGGACTGGTCGCAACCTTTAAAAAAGGGCTTTCTGGACAAATTAAAGATGCACTGTCTTTACTGTCTACTCTGAGTGATCTTATCTCTCTGGCCACTCAGATTGCTTAGTAAACTGGATGTCACTTTGAGATGCAGCATCTTGAACAAGTGCAAGTCAAGATTCGCCATCTGCCTCGCCTGGTTCCTGTCTTCCAAAGTCCACCTCTGCTGCCCTTCGGGTCTGCTGTTGAGGAACCCATGCAGGTGGATAAAGCTTGTCTGACATCAAAAAAGCGCTCCTGACAAAGACAGGAGAACCTTTGCCTCTTGAGTCTTGTCCAGTCCGTCCTCATGTGTCCAGGAAACGCATGCACCTAGGGTTCTTGGGAGGAGCGTCCCTAGGTGAGAGCAAAGCTTCACCATGACTGAATTTGCCTGTTTTACTCAGCTCCAGGACAGGTACTCAGTTTCAAGCCACAGCCTTCTTGGATTAAGTTTCTGCAGGAAATTTTCATGGATGCTGCCCTGGTCTCCCAGTATCATCTTCCTGTGGTCCGACTAAAGAAGCCACTGGCTATCTCCTCCGTCAGTTGGTTGGTCCTTAGCAATCCAGTATATTACTGTACTGCATCTGTCTCTGCAAGTTGGGGCTATGCACAAGGAGAGACTGTCGTGCTTCCCCGATCTATGTCTGCCATTCTGTTGCGTCTCCCGTGGTTGCAGCAACACGCTCCAGTGCTCGACTGGTAGACTGGGGAGAGTTTTCAATGGGGTCCAGAGTACCAGTCTCATTGTCTCTTGGTTCTTTGACCGGTGTCCATCATGCCTGCTTCGGTATCCTCCAAGCCTCTGGTGAGTCTTCCCGCTGCTTATACAGACTTGTCTTCTTGAAGAAACTACCAGAGACTCTGCCACCACACCGTCCTTATGACTGTCCTGTAGAGCTGCTTCCGGGCACGTCTCTGCCATAA
Source organism: Engystomops pustulosus (assembly GCF_040894005.1). Taxonomy (NCBI): domain Eukaryota; kingdom Metazoa; phylum Chordata; class Amphibia; order Anura; family Leptodactylidae; genus Engystomops; species Engystomops pustulosus. The sequence goes on from NC_092420.1 coordinate 3,759,137, forward strand.
GGTTGGGTATACCCATTGTCTGTTCCCCGCTATGTCAGCCTATATTAAGGAGAATCTGCAAAAAGGGTTCATACTAGAGATGAGCGAACATGCTCGTCCGAGCTTGATGCTCGGTCGAGCATTAGGGTACTCGAAACTGCTCGTTGCTCGGACGAATACTTCGCCCGCTCGAGAAAATGGCAGCTCCCGCCGTTTTGCTTTTTGGCGGCCAGAAACAGAGCCAATCACAAGCCAGGAGACTCTGCACTCCACCCAGCATGACGTGGTACCCTTACACGTCGATAGCAGTGGTTGGCTGGCCAGATCAGGTGACCCTGGAATAGACTAGCCGCTGCCCGCGCTGCTCGGATCATTCTGTGTCTGGATGCCGCTAGGGAGAGAGCTGCTGCTGGTCAGGGAAAGCGTTAGGGTGTTCTATTAGCTTACTGTTAGGCAGGAGTGATTCTCAAAGAACCCAACAGCTCTTCTTAGGGCTACAATAACGTTCTACTTTTTTAATTTTAATTTGCATCTAGTACCATTTTGTGAGGAATTAGCAGGGGGACTTGCTACCGTTGTGTTTAGCTCTTAGTGGCACACATATCCATAGCAAAGACCGAAGTGGGAAAATTTAGTAGGGGTTGGATTTCAATTAGGCACTAACTCAGTGTCATCTCATCTAGCATAGTAGTGTGCTTTGATACTTGGCGAGAAAATAGCCATAGGAGAATACAAAGAGCTTACTTACGCCTACAGTAGCGTTCTATATATTTGATTTCTGGTTGATCTGCTGGTGGCTGTACTTTCTGCAGTGCATGTACTAGCCAATTCTGAGCAATTTGTAGTGAGACTTGCGACCGCTGTGTTCTGCGCTTAGTGACGCACATATCCATAGCAAAGACCGAAGTGGGAAAATTTAGTAGGGGTTGGATTTCAATTAGGCACTAACTCAGTGTCATCTCATCTGGCATAGTAGTGTGCTTTGATACTTGGCTAGAAAATAGCCATAGGAGAATACAAAGAGCTTACTTACGCCTACAGTAGCGTTCTATATATTTGATTTCTGGTTGATCTGCTGGTGGCTGTACTTTCTGCAGTGCATGTACTAGCCAATTCTGAGCAATTTGTAGTGAGACTTGCGACCGCTGTGTTCTGCGCTTAGTGACGCACATATCCATAGCAAAGACCGAAGTGGGAAAATTTAGTAGGGGTTGGATTTCAATTAGGCACTAACTCAGTGTCATCTCATCTGGCATAGTAGTGTGCTTTGATACTTGGCTAGAAAATAGCCATAGGAGAATACAAAGAGCTTACTTACGCCTACAGTAGCGTTCTATATATTTGATTTCTGGTTGATCTGCTGGTGGCTGTACTTTCTGCAGTGCATGTACTAGCCAATTCTGAGCAATTTGTAGTGAGACTTGCGACCGCTGTGTTCTGCGCTTAGTGACGCACATATCCATAGCAAAGACCGAAGTGGGAAAATTTAGTAGGGGTTGGATTTCAATTAGGCACTAACTCAGTGTCATCTCATCTGGCATAGTAGTGTGCTTTGATACTTGGCTAGAAAATAGCCATAGCAATAGGATAGCATTGTTTGGTTTTAAAAACACAAAAAAAAACAAAAAACACAAAAAAAAACAAAAAACACAAAAAAAAACAAAAAAAAGTTAAAAAAAAAATAAAGTTATAACTCTCATTTTAAAAATGTTTAACCCGAGGGCTAGGGGTAGAGGACGAGGGCGGGGACGTGGGCGTCCAACTACTGCAGGGGTCAGAGGCCGTGGTCCTGGGCGGGGTGAGACACCACCTGCTGATGAGGGAGCAGGGGAACGCCGCAGAGCTACACTCCCTAGGTTCATGTCTGAAGTTACTGGGACTCGTGGTAGAGCACTGTTGAGGCCAGAACAGTGCGAACAGGTGATGTCGTGGATTGCTGACAATGCTTCGAGCAATTTGTCCACCACCAGTCAGTCTTCCACGCAGTCCACCCATGTCACCGAAATCGCCACTCCTCCAGCTCCTGCACCTCAGCCTCCTCCCCCCCAGTCTGCCCCCTCCCAGGAAAATTTGGCATTTGAACCGGCATACTCTGAGGAACTGTTTTCTGGACCCTTCCCACAGTCACAAACCACTTGTCCGGTTGCTGCTGAGCAATTTTCCGATGCCCAGGTTTTCCACCAGTCACAGTCTGTGGGTGATGATGACCTTCTTGACGTAGTGGAAGTGTGTAAAGAGGTGTCCGACGATGAGGAGACACGGTTGTCAGACAGTGGGGAAGTTGTTGTCAGGGCACGAAGTCCGAGGGGGGAGCAGACTGAGGGATCGGAGGATGATGAGGTGACAGACCCAAGCTGGGTTGAGAGGCCGGGTGAACACAGTGCTTCTGAGACGGAGGAGAGTCCTCGACCAGAACAGGTTGGAAGAGGCAGTGGTGGGGCCAGACGGAGAGGCAGGGCCAGAGCTGGTGCATCAGCGCCAAATGTGTCAACTAGTGAAGCTCCCGTGGCGAGGGCTCTTGCGGCGAGGGCTAGATCTTCAGAAGTCTGGAGGTTCTTTAAGGAAACACCGGATGACCGACGGACTGTGGTGTGCAACATTTGCCAAACCAGGCTCAGCAGGGGTTCCACCACTACTAGCTTAACTACCACCAGTATGCGCAGGCATATGAATGCTAAACACCCCACTCAGTGGCAACAAGCCCGTTCACCTCTGGCCGTGCACACCACTGCTCCTTCCCCTGTGTCAGCTGCTAGTCAGCCCCCTGCCCAGGACCCTGCCACAAAAACCCCATCGTCGCCTCCACGATCCTCCACAGCATCCACCAGCGTTCAGCTCTCCATACCCCAGACGCTGGAGCGGAAACGCAAATATAGTGCAACCCACCCGCACGCCCAAGCCCTTAATGTGCACATCTCCAGATTGCTTAGCCTGGAGATGCTGCCCTATAGGCTAGTAGAGACCGAGGCCTTTCGCAACCTCATGGCGGCGGCCGCCCCTCGGTATTCGGTCCCCAGCCGCCACTACTTTTCCCGATGTGCCGTCCCAGCCCTGCACCAGCACGTGTCAGACAACATCATCCGTGCCCTGACCAACGCCGTTTCTGACAAGGTCCACCTGACCACGGACACGTGGACGAGTGCTGCCGGGCAGGGCCACTATATATCGCTGACGGCACATTGGGTTAACTTGGTGGAGGCTGGGACCGAGTCTGACCCTGGGGCTGCTCATATACTGCCGACGCCGAGGATTGCGGGGCCTACCTCGGTCCAGGTGTTTCAGGCCTACTATGCCTCCTCCTCCTCCCACCCCTCCTCCACCTCCTCCTCCGAACTACCATCCGTGGGCACGGCGCCATCAGTCGGTAGCTCTAGGCACAGCAGCAGTGCCGTCGCTAAGCGACAGCAGGCGGTGCTCAAACTGCTGAGCCTAGGCGACAAAAGGCACACCGCCCAAGAGCTATTACAGGGCATCACGGCGCAGACTGATCTGTGGCTGGCACCGCTGAACCTCAAGCCGGGAATGGTTGTGTGTGACAACGGCCGTAACCTGGTGGCGGCTCTGCAACTCGGCAGACTGACACATGTGCCATGCCTGGCCCATGTGTTAAATCTGATAGTTCAGCGTTTCCTCAAGACATACCCCAATCTGTCTGATTTGCTCACGAAGGTGCGCCGCATCTGTGCGCATTTCAGGAAGTCCAGCCCAGATGCTGCCACTCTCAGGGCAGCGCAGCGCCGCCTCCAACTGCCCGCTCACCGACTGTTGTGCGACGTGCCCACGAGGTGGAATTCAACACTGACCATGTTATCCAGAGTTTACCAGCAGCGCAGAGCGATTGTAGACTGCCAGATGTCAACTTCCACCAGAACTGGTAGTCAGGTCAGTCAGCTTCCTCAAGTCTACAATGAGGAGTGGACGTGGATGTCTGATATCTGTCAGGTGCTGAGTAACTTTGAGGAGTCAACACAGATGGTCAGTGGCGATGCCGCCATCATCAGCCTCACCATCCCGCTGCTTGGCCTGTTGAAAAACTCTCTGGTCAGCATGAAGTCGGAAGCTTTGCGCTCGTCACAAGAGACAGGGGAAGAATATTCCCTTGTTGATAGCCAAAGCACCCTCAGGTCTGTTTCTCAGCGCATATCGGAGGAGGTGGAGGTGGAGGAGGATGAGGAGGAAGAGGAGGAGAATGTTGGCGAGACACAAGAGGGGACCATTGTTGAGTCCTTCACTGTTCAGCGTGTATGGGCAGAAGAAGAGGAGTTGGAGGAGTTGGAGGAGGAGGAAATGGACAGTCAGGCCAGTGAGGGGAGTGAATTCTTACGCGTTGGTACTCTGGCGCATATGGCAGATTTCATGCTAGGCTGCCTATCCCGTGACCCTCGCGTTCAAAGAATTTATTCCAGCACCGATTACTGGGTGTTCACTCTCCTGGACCCACGGTACAAGCAAAATCTTCCCACTCTCATCCCTGCAGAGGAAAGGAGTGTGAGAATGCATGAATACCAGCAGGCCCTGGTGCACAAGCTGAAACAGTATTTCCCTTCTGACAGCGCTAGCGGCAGAGTGCGTAGTTCTGCGGGACAAGTAGCGAGGGAGAGTAGGCGAGCAGGCAGCTTGTCCAGCACTGGCAAGGGTACGCTTTACAAGGCTTTTGCCAGCTTTATGTCACCCCAGCAAGACACTGTCACCTGTCCCCAGTCTCGGCAGAGTAGGGCTGATCTTTACAGAAAGATGGTGAGGGAGTACGTAGCTGACCATACCATCGTCCTAAATGATCACACAGCTCCCTACAACTACTGGGTTTCAAAGCTGGACATGTGGCACGAACTGGCGCTGTACGCCTTGGAGGTTCTTGCCTGCCCTGCCGCTAGCGTCTTGTCCGAGCGGGTTTTCAGTGCAGCTGGTGGCATCATCACCGATAAGCGTACACGCCTGTCGACTGACAGCGCTGACAGGCTGACGCTTATTAAAATGAATAAAGGCTGGATTTCTCAGAATTTCCAATCTCCACCAGGTGAAGGAAGCTCAACCTGAATAATTGATCCACTCCTCCTCCTCCTCATTTTCCTCCTTCTCCTCCTCTTTGTACAGTAAAGCAGAGGAAAATGGCTATTTTTTGACAGGGCCCACTGGCTCTTGCTATAGTACTTCATGCATTTAATTTTTCTGGAGGGCCACCTACCCGGTCCTCTGTTTGAAACAATTTTTGTGAGTGCCACATACAGGCACTCAATCTATTCCATTTTACTGCAGGGCCACCTACCTGCTCCTCTGGTTTGAAACATTTTTGGGACTGCCACATACAGGCACTCAATCTATTCCATTTTACTGGAGGGCCACCTACCTGCTCCTCTGGTTTGAAAAATTTTTGGGACTGCCACATACAGGCACTCAATCTATTCCATTTTACTGCAGGGCCACCTACCTGCTCCTCTGGTTTGAAACATTTTTGGGACTGCCACATACAGGCACTCAATCTATTCCATTTTACTGGAGGGCCACCTACCTGCTCCTCTGGTTTGAAAAATGTTTGGGACTGCCACATACAGGCACTCAATCTATTCCATTTTACTGCAGGGCCACCTACCTGCTCCTCTGGTTTGAAACATTTTTGGGACTGCCACATACAGGCACTCAATCTATTCCATTTTTCTGGAGGGCCACCTACCCGGTCCTCTGTTTTAAAAAATTTTTGGGACTGCCACATACAGGCACTCAATCTATTCCATTTTACTGGAGGGCCACCTACCTGCTCCTCTGGTTTGAAAAATTTTTGGGACTGCCACATACAGGCACTCAATCTATTCCATTTTACTGGAGGGCCACCTACCTGCTCCTCTGGTTTGAAAAATGTTTGGGACTGCCACATACAGGCACTATCCAAATTAAATTGTCTCCATAGCAGCCTCCACACGTTGTCTCCATTGCTACCTCCAAAAGTCGTCCATATAGCTGCCTCCATACATCGTCCCTTTATCAAACGAGGTGTGTCAGGCAGAAATTTGGGTTGTTTTCATGGATTCCACATCAAAGTTGTTAACTTTGTCGCCACCCTGCTGTGTTATCCACAAAATATACTGGCAAACTTTTACCATTTAGGGATATTATTTCAGCGCTTCTTGCGCATCTGTTTACATTCCCCTCACCCGGCATATCCTAAACTTATAAGAACGCTACTACACTTGATCTTATACAAAAGGTTCTTAGAAGTGCTGTTTGGGGAGTAGCCTAGAGACAGGGGCTTGGATTGGCGAAAGCTCGCCTGGCAGCGGAGCGCCAGCTCCATGCGCATCATGCGCTTCTTGCGCATCTGTTTACATTCCCCTCACCCGCCATATCCCAAACTTATAAGAACGCTACTACACTTAACTTGGTGCAGGCTGGGACCGAGTCTGACCCTGGGGCTGGTCATATACTGCCGACGCAGAGAATTGCGGGGCCTACCTCGGTCCAGGTCTCAAAGGCCTACTATACCTCCTCCCACCCCTCCTCCACCTCCTCCTCCTCCGAATTACCATCCGTGGGCATGGCGCCATCAGTCGGTAGCTCTAGGCACAGCAGCAGTGCCGTCGCTAAGCGACAGCAGGCGGTGCTGAAACTGCTGAGCCTAGGCGATAAAAGGCACACCGCCCAAGAGCTATTACAGGGCATTCCACATCAAAGTTGTTAACTTTGTCGCCACCCTGCTGTGTAATCCACAAAATATACTTGCAAACTTTTACCATTTAGGGATATTATTTCAGCGCTTCTTGCGCATCTGTTTACATTCCCCTCACCCGCCATATCCTAAACTTATAAGAACGCTACTACACTTGATCTTATACAAAAGGTTCTTAGAAGTGCTGTTTGGGGAGTAGCCTAGAGACAGGGGCTTGGATTGGCGAAAGCTCGCCTGGCTGCAGAGCGCCAGCTCCATCCCAAGATCCAACTAACATAGTTGCAGCACCTTTAATCTACTACTAGTTCACTGCCTCCATAATAATAACAATAATAATCTTTATTTATATAGCGTCATCATATTCTGTAGCGCTTTACAAATCATAGGAAACAAATACAAATGTAATGTAACAGAGCACAACATTTGTATGGAACAACAGGAGTGAGGTCCCTGCTCGCCAGAGCTTACGGTTTATGAAGATGATGGGGTAACACGAGGTAAAAGAATATTTAATGGTCAAGCCATTCTTCTTAGGGAATAGAAAAAAATATAATAAATGGAATTGCTGTCGCTTGAACCACTCAGCCGTCATCTTATATACCAGGTCCAGGGTGAATGGGACTGCAGAGAAGTCTGGTGCCTGTTGGTTGCTGGATAACAGATGGGAGGACGACACAGGACGGGTTAGTAGAAGAGTTAAAACTTCATGCAGTTAATGAGTGTTATAGGCTTGCCTAAAGAAATGGGTTTTAAGAGCACGTTTGAAACTTTGGAGGTTAGGTATTAGTCTGATAGTCCGGGGCAGAGCATTCCATAGAATTGGTGCAGCTCTAGAGAAGTCTTGGAGACGCGAGTGGGAGGTCCGCACTAGGGTAGAGGTTAATCTAAGATCACTGGCGGATCTAAGAGCACGGGTTGGGCGATAGACTGAGATAAGAGAGGAGAGGTAGGGGGGTGCAGCATTATACAGAGCTTTATGGATGAGGGTTATTATTATTTTAAACTGTATTCGAAAGGAGACTGGCAGCCAGTGCAGCGACTGGCATGAACTGTAAGCATACATGGTCCCCTTATCAAACGAGCTGTGTCAGGCAGAATTTTGGGTTGTTTTCATGGCTTCCATGTTAACTTTGTCGCCACCCTGCTGTGTAATCCACAAAATATACTGGCAAACTTTTATCATGTACCGATATTATTTGAGCGCTTCTTGCTCACCTCCTTTGGTTCCTCTCTGACACCCATTGGTTTGAAGCCTGAGTCCAATTAGGGTATGTCGCCATGCCACTCTCTAGCCTGCTGCCGCTGCCTCTGCATGCCGTCCCCTATAGTGTCAGGGTCAATTATTGGATGTTTTAGATGCTATCTAGCTTCATTCTGTCACTCTGTCATGGCCATGCTGTTGCCCATAATTTTGGCATAATGGTGCGATTAGGCAGCCTCAGAGGCATCCATGCATGCTGCCCCTGCTGTTTCCTGTCCATTTCCGTGGTGTTTCCATCCTTTTCTGAGGTTCCCAGGTGTTTGGCCAAGCTTCCCTGTGCAGAGCCTTGGTCCCCTTGAAAAATGCTCGGGTCTCCCATTGACTTCAATGGGGTTCGTTATTCGAGACGAGCACTCGAGCATCGGGAAAAGTTCGTCTCGAATAACGAGTACCCGAGCATTTTAGTGTTCGCTCATCTCTAGTTCATACGCAAGTCGTCTCCTGCCAGTGCTGGATTCTTTATTTGTGGCCAAGAAAGATGGTTCTCTCCGCTCCTTCATAGACTATCGTGGGCTTAATAAAGTTACCATGAAGAACCGCTACCCACTACCCATCCACATCCATGCAGGGGATGAATGCAAGACTGCCTTCAACACTCGAGATGGGCACTTTGAGTATCTAGTCATGACCTTTGAACTCTGCAATGCCCTTCTGTCATTCGAGAATTTGTCAACAACATTTTCAGAGACTTGTTATTTACCTGTGTCGTGGTCTACTTGGATGAAATCCTGACATGTAATCCCATCAGACCCATGTACGATAAGTTCTCAGGTGTCTAAGGGCCAATCACCTATATGCAAAATTCGAGAAGTGCCAGTTCCACCAGAAGAGTCTTCCATTCCTTGGGTATATCATTTCTGACAAGGGTCTACAGATGGATCCCACCAAGTTGTCTGCAGTTCTCCACTGGCCTCACCCAGTAGGACTATGAACTATACAGAGATTCCTAGGGTTTGCTAACTACTGCATGCATTTCATACCACATTTCTCCTGTTGTGGCTTTAACAAAGAAACCTGACCCTAAGCTGTGGCCTCCGGTGGCTGAAGAAGCATTTTCTATATTGAAGTCTGCCTTTGCCTCAGCTCCTGTTCTCAAGTGGCCTGATATGGAGAAACCATTACAGCTTGAGGTTAACACTTCCTCTGTAGAAGCTGGAGCCGCTCTCACCCAGAAAGGGCCCAATGGCCAAAATCTTATCTGTGGTTTCTTCTCAAAGAGTTTTTCTGCTGCAGAGAGGAACTACTCCTTAGGTGATCTGGAGCTTCTGGCGATAAAACTTGCCTTGGAAGAGTGGCGTTGTCTGCTGGAAGGTAGCTCTTTATCCGGTCTATATCTACACAGATCACAAGAATCTCCTATACCTCCAGACCGCCCAGCGCCTCAATCTTCGACAGGCTCGATGGTCCCTCTTCCTCTGCTGTTTCAATTTTATGATACACTTCCGTCCAGCAGAGAAGAATGTTAAGGCCGATGCGGTCTCTCGTGCCTCTGATGTCATTGGGGAAGAACCGACTCCTTGTCATATTGTTCCTCCAGAACGACTGGTTGTTGCCACTCCTGTGGATCTGAGGCAGCTTCCTCTCAGCAAGACTTATGCTGCTTTCGGAAGAGGATACTAACTTGGGGACATTGCTCTTGTGTGGCTGGGCACCCTGGCGTACAGACGTCTGCCTCACTTATATCTCGTTACTAGTGGTGGCCAGATCTGGTCAAGGACGTTCGAGATTTTGTAAGTTCCTCATCTCAAGCCAGCAGGTACCCAGTAGCCCAAGGACTCACATAGCCTTGGACAATGTTACAGATCTCCCATGTTCTTCCGGTAATACAGTCATCTGGGTGGTAACAGATCGGTTATCCAAAATGTCCCCCTTTGTGCTTCTGCCAGGTCTGCCATCATCTCCTTGTCTTGCCAGATTGTTCTTTCTCAATATCTTCTGGCTACATGGTCTTCCCCTACACATTGTCTTGGACCGTGGGGTCCAGTTTGTGTCCAGGTTCTGTTGTTCCCTTTGCAATCAACTGCAGGTCAAACTGAACTTCTCCTCTGCATATCATCCTAAGTCTAACGGGCAGGTAGAGATAGTCAACCAGACTGGGCTGGGATGCTATCTATGGCCCTTTGGCTCTGCTCACAAGGATGATTGGTCCTCCCTATTACCTTGGGCAGAATTTTCTTATACCTCTCTAGACTCTGAATCTGTCAATGCTGATCTGATCTTCATTGTGTACAGACATCTATCACGCCCACCTCTTCCTCTTGCCGTTCCTTTTGATGTTTCTGCTGTAGAAGAGCTTGTACAAGTTCATCTGGGAGCCAGCTCGCCATTCTTTACTGTCCTCCAGGTATGTCCATCTAAAGATATCCAGCTACAAACTTGGTCCTCATTTCCTGGGCCCATTCTAAAAACTAAGGCACATCAAGCAAGAAATGGTGAGTGAGTTACTGGTTTTCCTTTTTCTATGCCTCAATGCCTCTACGCCTCCACTAACTAACTGTTCAACAATATTAGCTAAATGTCATCACTGATCACCTCTGTCACAGTGAAATTATGTAACTCAGCCGCATTCATGGACATACACTCACCGGCCACTTTATTAGGTACACCATGCTACTAACGGGTTGGACCCCTTTTGCCTTCAGAACTGCCTCAATTCTTCGTGGCATAGATTCAACAAGGTGCTGGAAGCTCCTCAGAGATTTTGGTCCATATTGACATGATGGCATCACACAGTTGCCGCAGATTTGTTGGCTGCACATCCATGATGCAAATCTCCCGTTCCACCACATCCCAAAAATGCTCTATTGGATTGAGATCTGGTGACTGTGGAGGCCATTTGAGTACAGTGAACTCATTGTCATGTTCAAGGAACCAGTCTGAGAGGATTCCAGCTTTATGACATGGTGCATTATCCTGCTGAAAGTAGCCATCAGATGTTACAGGGTACATTGTGCTCATAAAGGGATGGACATGGTCAGCAACAATACTCAGGTAGGCTGTGGCATTGCAACGATGCTCAATTGGTACCAAGGGGCCCAAAGAGTGCCAAGAAAATATTCCCCACACCATGACACCACCACCACCAGCCTGACCCGCTGATACAAGGCAGGATGGATCCATGACACCACCACCACCAGCCTGACCCGCTGATACAAGGCAGGATGGAACCATGACACCACCACCACCAGCCTGACCCGCTGATACAAGGCAGGATGGATCCATGACACCACCACCACCAGCCTGAGCCACTGATACAAGGCAGGATGGATCCATGCTTTCATGTTGTTGACGCCAAATTCTGACCCTACCATCCGAATGTCGCAGCAGAAATCAAGACTCATCAGACCAGGCAACGTTTTTCCAATCTTCTACTGTCCAATTTCGATGAGCTTGTGCAAATTGTAGCCTCGGTTTCCTGTTCTTAGCTGAAAGGAGTGGCACCCGGTGTGGTCTTCTGCTGCTGTAGCCCATCTGCCTCAAAGTTCGATGTACTGTGCGTTCAGAGATGCTCTTCTGTCTACCTTGGTTGTAACGGGTGGTGATTTGAGTCACTGTTGCCTTTCTATCAGCTCAAACCAGTCTGCCCATTCTCCTCTGACCTCTGGCATCAACAAGGCATTTCCGCCCACAGAACTGCCGCTCACTGGATGTTTTTTCTTTTTTGGACCATTCTCTGTAAACCCTAGAGATGGTTGTGCGTGAAAATCCCAGTAGATCAGCATTTTCTGAAATACTCAGACCAGCCCTTCTGGCACCAACAACCATGCCACGTTCAAAGGCATCAAATCACCTTTCTTCCCCATACTAATGCTCGGTTTGAACTGCAGGAGATTGTCTTGACCATGTCTACATACCTAAATGCACTGAGTTGCGGCCATGGGATTGGCTGATTAGAAATTAAGTGTTAACGAGCAGTTGGACAGGTGTACCTAATAAAGTGGCCGGTGAGTGTATGTTGTCCATGTATGGTCAGGGTTGTGCGGCCTCCATGCTTATCGTATGCAGATTATATTTTCATGGCTATGCAAGTTGTTTTCTTCTTTCTCTCCTTTGCATCTCTCATTTTTTCATAATACATGTAATATAGCATTACAATACTGGTATTAGAAAGTACGCAACCATGTTTGTCAGGGTTCAGGGTCAGTGGATCCACTGGACCACCACGGGAGATGCTAGTAGCAGACACCTGGGATTGGAATCTAAGTAGCACCTGGTCTTCACCAGAGCCCGTTCTTGCTGCGGCGGGGTGCCACCATGTCGTTCCACAGGTGCGACTAGCCCAAGCTGGAAGCCAAGGTTGAAGTACAAATTCAGCAGGCAGTCTCATAGTAAGGTTCAGGCACAGAGTCAGGGCAGAGGTGCAAGGTCAAAGTTCAGATCCGGAGTCAGCAACCAGAGATTAGGACAAGGAAGGAACGGGAACATGGGAACAGGCACAGGAAACACAATGAAGCCTTCACTTCTCACCATAAGCTCAAAGAGCCAGCAGGGAATCATGGGAACAGCCGGCCTTTAAAGAAATCCAGAAATGCCAGCACCAATCACTGGTGCGCAGGTCCTTTAAGTCTTCGAGTGCCGGCGGGGACACACGAGCAGGCTAGGCCGGATGGGAGCTATGCAACTGAGAGGGGCATGGGTGCAGAAAGAAGAGATTGCTGAGAGAAGTGGTTCAAGATGACAGGCTTCAGGAGGGAGACATGGAAGGAGTTCAGGTCTGGTCCCGAATTGATTTAAGGTCCTGCACCGGATCCTCTACCGCCAGAACATTGGACAGAGTAGACAACGGAAGAGGAGGACGAGGGATTCACCATCCACCATCCAGATGACAATATTGCCAGAGGAGAGAGGCAGATCCGTAATAAAGTCCATGGCCACGTGAGACCACGGGTGTTGGCAACAGAAGTAACAGTCCAACCGGTTTGAGACGAGAGGCTTTGTTGCAGGCACAGGGGGAGTAGGATCCCACAAAATCCCGAACATCTTGGATCAGACCTAGCCACCAGTAGTAGCGGGAGATGTGAACCACGGAGTGTTGCACCCCTAGACACCCAGCCAGTCGTTAAGAATGTCCCCAAGACAGAATCCTCTTCCAGAGTGCAGGTTTGTCATACATCTTGCCATGAGGTAACTGCCGAAGATCCACCAGAGCTGCTACAACAAGTTGTTCAGGAGAGATGATATGCCAAGGAACTGGCTCCTGTCCAAGGACATCCGCATGGAACAGTGCATCAGCCTTGATATTCTTGTCCACAGGACAGAAATGGATCAGCAGGTTGAAGCGTGAGAAGAACAGTGACGAACGGGCTTTCCTGGGATTTAGGCACTGGTCTGTCTGGAGGTACAGAAGGTTCTTGTGGTCATTGTAAACACAAACAAGATAGAGAGCTCCCTCAAGTAGATATTGTCACTCCTCCATAGCAAGTTTGATGGCCAACTGTTCTCTGTCCCCAATGGAATAATTTCTCTCTGTGGGAGAAAAAGTCCTAGAAAAGAAACCACAAGTGAGAGTTAGGACCTTTCTGGGTGAGCACAGCTCCAGCCCTTACAGAGGAGGCATCCACCTTAAGATGAAAGGGTTTCTCAATGTCAGGCCTAGTGAGAACAGGAGCCAAGGCAAAAGCGGATTTCAACCTTGAGAACGCCTCTCCAGCTGCAGGGGGCCAGGTGCGGGGATTCTCATCTATCTACGTAAGTGCTATGATGGGAGACACCAGAGTGAAAAAATGTGGTATAAACTGCCGATAATAGGTTGCAAAACCCAGAAACTTCTGTATTGCTCGTAGGCCTTCTGGGCGTGGCCACTGTAGAACTGCAGACAGCTTATTTGGATTCATCTGGAGATCTCTATCAGAGATAATGTAGCCGAGGAATGGAAGGCTGCATTGATGAATCTAACATTTCTCCAGCTTGGTGTGGAGATGGTTGACCCAGAGATGACCAAGAACCTGCTGTACGTGGGACTGATAAGTCTCAAGGTCTGGAGGGAAGACCAAGATGTCGTCAAAGTACACCACGACACATGTTTACAGCAGATCCCTTAAAATGTGAATTCCTGGAAGACAGCAGGAGCATTACATAGTCCAAATGGCATCACTAGGTATTCAAGGTGACCATCACGGGTGTTAAACATCGTCACCCTTGCGGATCCCGTTGAGGTTGTAAGCACCCCGAAGATCCAGCTTGGAGGACACAATGGAACCGTGCAGCCGATCAAAGAGTTCTGTAATCAATGGTATTGGGTAGCGGTTTTAACCGTGACCTTGTTCAGCCCGTCATAGTCTATGCAGGGACGCAGAGAGCCGTCCTTCCTAGTGACAAAAAAGAACCCTGCCCCAGCAGCAGAGGAGGACTTGCATATGAAACCACTCTGCAGGTTCTCTTTGATGCAGTTGGACATGGAACAGAAAGAGGGTAGATACGCCCTTTAGAAGGCGATGTACCAGGCAGCACGTCCACTGGGCAATCATAGAGACAATGCGGTGGCAGAGTCTAAGCCTGTTTTTTGGAGAAAACATCGGCAAAGTCCCAGTAGCATACTGGCAGACTATCCAGAGACTTGGGAGACACAGAGAAGTCAGGACAGGTAGAGGTGTCCCCATGCAGTGTGAGTGGCATTTTGATCCCCAATGCAAGACCTCCCTAGTCTTCCAGTTGAGGACTGGGGTGTGAAGCTGCAGCCATGGAAGACCCAGGAGAAGAGTGGAAGTGGAGCGTGGCAGGACATAGAAGAACAGTCATTCTTTGTAGAGAGCTCAAACTTGAAGAGAGACAGGCTCAGTGCGGTACCGGACCGGATTAGACTTGTCCACTGATTGAAGATATGGCAAGGGGCTTCTCGAGAGGAACCACGCGAATGTGATAGTGGGAGACTAGAGCGGCATAAACAAAGTTCCCCACAGAGCCACAGTCCAAGAAAGCAGAAACTTGCACAGGAGTGGGGTTACTGATACTGAGGAGCACAGAAACTGTCAGGCGTTGAGAAGCTGTATTCACACCCAGGGACGCTTCTCCCATGAAGCCTAGGTGCTGGCGTTTCCCAGATGCTGGAGGCAGACCGGACAAGCCCAGATGAACTGGCGCAGAACAGACACAGGTTTTCCTTACAACGTCTGGAACATTCCTTGGTGGAGAGATGGACCTTGTCCACTTGCATAGGCTCCTCTGCAAACTTTGCAGCCGGAGGCTGGAGTGGCCAGGGTGATAAGACCACTCAGAGTTGCCGGCAGGTCACGGCGGCCAGTATGTCTTTGACCTGAGTAATAAGTCCCTCTTTAAATGTTGCCGACAGGGCCACATCACTCCAAGAGAGCTCGTTCGCCAGGGTACGGAACTGGACAGCATACTCTCCTATGGACGAGTTCCCCTGACGTTCAGCAGCGCTGTATCAGGTGTGGAAGCTCATGCATGTTCTTTGAACACGGACTGGAATTCAGCCAGGAATGCGGTATGGGTGGCTGGGCTGTGACTGGATCACCTTTGTCCCATAGAGGGGTATCCCAGTCCAGGGCCTTCCCAGAGAACAGACTGACAATGAATGCCCTCTTGTAGCGTTCGTTATTTGCAGCGAGCACTGTGTAATGGAGCCGCTGTGCAACTCATGATCGACATCGGACATCGAGTGTCTGAGCTGTGGCTTTGCCACCGATAGACAAGCCAGAGTGACTGGAGAAGTCGCAGGAACTGCCACAGGAGTAGTCGCTGGAGCTAGATGCTGGTGCTTAGAGGCAGGCAGCTGTTGCAGAGTGGTGGCAACTTGACCAAGCAATTCTCCTTGAGAGGCAATCTATTGGGACTGCTGGGCAACAATGCTGGAAAGATCAGCCAGTATCGGACATGGCGGCGGCCAAGGCCGGATCTTACTGTCAGGATTTGGGGTCAGTGGACCCTCTGGACCACTATGGGAGATGGTACTAGCCTACACCAGGCACCGGAATCTAAGAGGCACCTTCTAAGAGGTCTTCACCAGAGCAGTCTCGTAGTAAGGTTCAGGCACAGAGTCAGGGCAGGCGGCAGAGGTGCAAGGTCAAAGTTCAGACTCGGGGTCAGCAACAGGAGATCAGGACAAGGACGGAATGGGAACATGGGAACAGGCACAGGAAACACAAAGAAGCTTTCACTTTTCACCATAAGGTCAAAGATCTGGCAGGGAATCATGGGAACAGCTGGCCTTTAAGGAAACTGGCCCTTTAAATCTTTGAGTGCCGAGGCACGCGTTCTGTTCAGTTTATTTATGGAACCACTTGTACAAGGATTTAATGTATTGACAAGAATCATGTGATAGTTTTGTATGCAGACAATATTATCATTTCATATATAGACCAATCTCTTCCCTGGCAGCACGTAAAAAGTCTCTTGAATCCTATTCGAATAATTCATACTATAAAGGTAAAGTGAACGCAAAAGTACATTTTTTATAATGAATTGCACATTAGAAGTAACAAACCTCTGAAGTCGAATGACCTCCAATAGCCAATAGTTATATTTCTAAAGCTTCAAGTAACCAATAGTCCTAAAACCCTCAATAGCCAATAGTCATTAAGCCCCTTGTAGCCAATAGTCATACAGCCCCTTGTAGCCAATAGTCACAGAGCCACCAGTAACCAATAGTCATTGCATCCCAGTAGACAATTGTTATGGATGTACACTCACCGGCCCCTTTATTAGGTACACCTGTCCAACTGCTCGTTAACACTTAATTTCTAAACAGCCAATCACATGGCGGCAACTCAGTGCATTTAGGCATGTAGACATGGTCAAGACAATCTCCTGCAGTTCAAACCGAGCATCAGTATGGGGAAGAAAGGTGATTTGTGGCTTGTGGCATGGTTGTTGGTGCCAGAAGGGCTGGTCTGAGTATTTCAGAAACTGCTGATCTACTGGGATTTTCACGCACAACCATCTCTAGGGTTTACGAAGAATGGTACGAAAAAGAAAAAACATCCAGTGAGCGGCAGTTCTGTGGGCGGAAATGCCTTGTTGATGCCAGAGGTCAGAGGAGAATGGGCAGACTGGTTCGAGCTGATAGAAAGTCAACAGTGACTCAAATCACCACCCGTTACAACCAAGGTAGGCAGAAGAGCATCTCTGAACGCACAGTACATCGAACTTTGAGGCAGATGGGCTACAGCAGCAGAAGACCACACCGGGTGCCACTCCTTTCAGCTAAGAACAGGAAACTGAGGCTACAATTTGCACAAGCTCATTGAAATTGCACAGTAGAAGATTGGAAAAACATTGCCTTGTCTGATGAGTCTCGATTTCTGCTGCAACATTCGGATGGTTGGGTCAGAATTTGGCGTCAACAACATGAAAGCATGGATCCATCCTGCCTTGTATCAGCGTTTCAGGCTGGTGGTGGTGGTGTCATGGTGTGGGGAATATTTTCTTGGCACTCTTTGGGCCCCTTGGTACAACGCCACAGCCTACATGAGTATTGTTGCTGACCATGTCCATCCCTTTATAAGCACAATGTACCCTGTAACATCTGATGGCTACTTTCAGCAGGATAATGCGCCATGTCATAAAGCTGGAAGCATCTCAGACTGGTTTCTTGGACATGACAATGAGGTCACTGGACACAAATGGCCTCCACAGTCACCAGATCTCAATCCAATAGAGCATCTTTTGGATGTGGTGGAACGGGAGATTTGCATCATGGATGTGCAGCCGACAAATCTGCGGCAACTGTGTGATGGCATCATGTCACTATGGAGCAAAATCTCTGAGGAGCTTCCAGCACCTTGTTGAATCTATGCCACGAAGAATTGAGGCAGTTCTGAAGGCAAAAGGGGGTCCAACCCGTTAGTAGCATGGTGTACCTAATAAAGTGGCCGGTGAGTGTATGTAGTACATGTAATGCTGGTATATAGTCATCCTCTAACAGTCCTGTTTAGTTTTATTTATAAAAGTAAGACATTCTACTATAGGATTATCCTGAGCACAGACCATCTGTGATAGACCCTGAGCAGGAGGCATCTTCATCTCCTTGTAGCGGTGTCTGGATGCAGCCGGTGTATATGTAACACTCTCTGCAGTGCGGCCTTCAGGTCTTTACTCCTCAGGCCGTAGATTAAGGGGTTCAGTAAGGGGGTGATCAGGGTGTAGATTACAGTGAGCATCTGATTCCATGAAAGAAACTGACTTGTGTCAGGAACAAGGTAGATAAAAGAAACTGATGCATAAAATATGAGGACCACAGTCAGATGAGACGTACAGGTGGAGAAAGCCTTACTCTTCACATCACTGGTGCGGATTCTGAGGACTGTCCTAAAAATTCTGACATAAGGATAAAATGTGCCAATGAATGCTGCACTTCCAAGGACACTGCCTACAGTTAATAAAAAGTGGAAGTTGGTGGAAGTATCAGAACAAGTGATTTGGAGCAAATGAGGCATATCACAACAAAAGTTCTGGATGAACTTGGGGCCACAGAATGTAAACCTTCTTAAAAATAAAATATAAACGGTGGTTGTGAGGAGACCAAATGACCAAACCAAAGTCACCATCTGAGTGCACATGCTCCAGGACATGAGCTGAGAATAGTGGAGAGGGCGGCAAATGGCTACAAACCGATCATAAGACATGGAGGACAACATGTAAGCCTCAGAGCTGGCAAAGTAGGTCAAAAAGAACATCTGTGCTTTACATTCTGAGAGGGACATGGACCAGTGTTGGGTGCTCAGATCAAAGAGAATCCTTGGTGCAGTGACCGATGAGTAAGACATGTCCAAAAAAGCCAAGTTACCAAGAAATAAATACATGGGTGTATGAAGATGAGCACAAGTAACAACTAAAAGGATGATGAGGAAATTGGAGAAAACAGTCATCAGGTAGATGAGGAGGAAGAAGATGAAGAGGACATGGATGGTCTCCTGGTTATCACATAGAGTCATGAGAAGAACGGTGGTGATGGATGTTTGATTCTTCATCATTTCACGGAAATATTATTAAAAAGAAATTTGGGGTTGGTGAAATATTAGTAGGACTTTTTAGAATATACATTGGGTGAGCAGCTCGGCTGAGATATTGAATTACTCCTGACTCTTACATGTTCTTCACTTTATATCTCCTCAGTTCTCTCCAGAGCAGAAGCCAGAGAATCCCCAAACCTCTGCTCCGCACCTCCCGGTATAATGTGATCAGGTCTCAGGAGATTTATTTTAATTGGTTGTTTATACTGAAAGATTTTGCTGTTTATTTGAAGATTCAGAAAAAATAGATCTCTTTAGTCTTAATTCTAATATACAGTGATATAAAAAATTGTGAGAGGTCTCTTCAGCCATTCTTGGACTTCACACTTTTCGTAGGGTTCCACTAAAGGGGTGTTAGTATAATTGCCAAATTTAAGCTTTCAAATCTCATATAAAGAAACATAGAGGGATAAGTAATGGACCTGATAACTGGACATCTACCGGCTGGGAGGGACTTTGTTAGCCCCAGAATGTGGAAGCCCTGCAGTACTTGCCCGACTTGTACAGGATTTGCTTCTAAACTTAGTTTAGCCCCTGGTACTCACCTAGAAAGGAAATGCAAATGTGTATATCATAACAAAAATTCTGTTGAAGTTAGAACAATGCATCAGTAATTTTTATCAAATTTAAGTAACAATGATGCCGATGAGAAGACCGGATGACACCATCTAAATTCACATAATAAAAATGGAGAGGGCATCAGATGGCTACATACCAGTCATTGTGCATGTAAAAAAAGGTGAAATAGAGAAAAATGTAAATAAATAATTACATTTCCCTACCATTTCATTACTAAATTATCTACAAGCCTGATATGACTAGAAACAACTCCCAAAACAATGAATAAAAGACTCTAAAATAGAAGAGCAGTGGACAGGGATGGGGAGGTAGGACAGACAAGGACAATGAGCACTAAAGCTAGATCCTCTTCCAGATGTCCCTACCTAATTGCCTATCCTGCCGGAAGCAGAAGCTGACAACTGGCTTATTGTTCCAAAGTGCAAACACAGACACAAACAGGATAAAACAAAACAACTCAGAATAGTCGTACAGATACAAGTCAAAACCAAAAAGACAATGCAGTAAAGAATCAAGAGGCAACTAATAGTCAGAACAAAAGAAGGGGTCAGAATAAGTGTTCAGTGGACCCATTGAAGTTTGGGTTCAGCCAAGATGGCCGAACATGAATCTTTAAAACCTGTTTGGATCCCAGTAACTCGTGATTGGTGCTGTTTAATGTCAAAGAATTTCATTGAATGAAAAACACAGAATACAGGGGTACTGGACCGCTCAAAAGAATCCCCAGCATAGGACATAATGGGGAACATTTACTTACCCGGTCCTGTCACGATCCAGTGGTGCGTTCTCCATCGAGGATTCAGGTCTTCCGGCGATTCACTAAGGTAGTGCGCCCGATGTCCACCAGGTGTCGCTGCTGCGCTGAAGTCCACCGGAGTTCACCATCTTATCCTGGGTGCAGGTAAGCGTGTGTCAAGCGACACATTTTTTAAAAAAATACAGCAGTTTTTACCGGCCATGCCCCCTGATTTCCGTCGCCTGCATCCCAGTGCCGATGCGCCACAATCTGATCGCGTGGGCCAAAAACCTGGGGCAATTCGGCGCAAACCAGTATTTTTTTGGAGACCCGACGAAAAAGGCCGATTCGGGCCCTTAGTAAATGACCCCCAATATGGCAACGCAGTCCAATGATATTCCGCCTATTAAACCAAGTAATGATGTCACACATAGCAAGATCTATAGCACATATTAGGAAAAGAGGAAGAAAAAAAATTAAGAAAACCGAGCAAAATTTGCCTTAAAATAGCCCGTGCAGGGAAGTCAGGAGACAGCACCATAGTTTGCCACAATAGTTTCCCACACAGGGAATTGTCCAGAACACGATCTCACCCGCCCAAACATATAATCAAGGACAAGACATAGGATAAGGGGTAGACATTGTACAGCCACAAAGAAGACAACACAAGACCACAAAGGGAAAGGAAAGGTAGGGGAAGAAAAGAGGCAGACGGACTAGTAACAATCCAGATCATCTTATGAGTGTAGAGTGATCGTAGCTGCAATTTGATAAGGGTCCCATTTCTGCTTGAGACTAACTAAGCTAAGGCGCTGGTAGTGTAGAGGGAGATGGCAGCTGGACCTATTCAGGACTGTCGTGTTTTATAGTACGCCTCCAATTAGTCGTCTTATATCGTCCAAATCTGCAAGACTCACCTGATAAGGTCGATGACTTCCAATGACTGATAATAAGAATCCTGTCTGCCATACAGATAAACTGACACAGCTTATGAGTTTGGAATAGTGGTTTACAACTATAAGCAGTACCTTAGGGGTAGATTTTACAGTCACTTTCAGGACCATCAAATCAATTGGGCCATATGGCTCCAGAATACAGTCACCCTCAGTCACGGGCACCAAATATGGGATATCATTCCCAACTTACCACATCCTTACAAGGGTGAGATCGATGGGAAGAGTTTATAGATACATTCCGGAACCAAGTAGGACCTATGTAGAATCTTGATGGATGTTTCAGCCAACGTCACTTAGTGGCTTCACCTCACAACTGTCTCGCAACAATGGGGCACATTTATTAAGGGTCTGTTGGACGCATTTCCATCTGGTTTCCCGAATTTTTTCGTTTTGCCCTGAATTGCCCTGGGTTTTTAGCGCACGTGATTGGATTTTGGAGCATCGGCGCTGGCTTTCATGCATCACAAATCGGGGAGGCGTGGCCGTCAGACAACCTGACTGATTCGGACAAACCACAGAATTTAAAAATGAAATTGTGTTGCAAGATCAGCACTCACATGCACCGGGAAAAAGAAGGTGAACTTCGGCGGACCTCAGCGGGGAAAGCAACACATGCAGGTAATTGGACACACGATCTTAGTGAATCGCAGCAGCTACGAATCCTCGTCCGACATTCCGGATCAGCGGCGTCAACGGGACGGGTAAGTAAATGTGCCCCAATATCTCCACCTTTGCAACAACAGGTTAATATTCAAATCCGAATCCCATTGCGTCAAGAAGGGCAATTTCTGATCTTTTTACAATTTCTAATCTTTAGACATTATTTTTTCAATAATCTTAAAGTAGGTCATATCTGGAAGGGGAGTCTGAGGACACAGCTAGTAAAATGAAGCAGTTGCTCCAGTTCAAACCTATAAGCTTGGGGGAGGCCATGTTTCTAAATAAAGGTGGGCATTGCACCTTATCAGCATCTAGGAAATGTTGAAGTTTCATCAAGCCCCTCTTTCTCCACCAATTAAAGGAACGTGGATGAGTCCCTAATTCAAACCCCCTAGGCGTTAGTATCGGGAGAATTCTAGAGGGACTATTCACCAGAGAGAAAGACCTGCACAGCCTAAGCCACAAAGTAAGTGAGTGAGGGGTAAAAGGGGCTACCGTGGGTAGTTTAGGTGGCAAGGGACCTGAATCTCGAAAGCCACTCAGTAGGGACAAAGGTTTTAAAATGGATTGTGTATCCGGTGTATCCGCCCCCGCCAGCGGACACATTGTAGAAGAAGTCTCTGTGTCTTTTTAAAGAAGCCCGGCTCGGCCACAGCCGCTGACAGTGCGGCGCGGCCGGCCGGCAATGAGAGCCAGCAGCCATGCGATGCTACCAGCTTCTTCTACAATGTGTCCGTTGGCGGGGGTGTGCTGGGGGTGTGTCGGCACGCCCCCTAATCAATAACGCCAACTGCCAGCGCGCCGGATACGTGATCCGACCTCTTACTTGGTAAGAGGTCGGATCGTTTTAAATCCATTTACTACGGCTAGTGAGAAAGGGGCTGGGGGGAGGATTATGGGGGGCACATTAGCTCTGTGGGTTTTCCGCGGTGACAGGTCCTCTTTAAGGAGATAGGGGCATTTAAGTTTTGAAGTTGGTCTCCAGTGACATGTGGGAGGGATGCTTAGGCTACATAGTGACCACTGAGGAAAGGGACTGTATCAGATGTGAGTGCTCTCCACATGAGGTGTGAGTGGAGAGGGGCTGTACTAGATGTGAGGGAATGGGATTGCTGATGTAGGTATTGGGGCGAGCAGACAAGTGGAGGAAGTGGAGGTCTAAGATTTTTCCCTCCTGTTTCCCTGGCATCATGCCAAGTCACGTCACCCTCATACTGGAGGCAAAGTGTAGTCACATCACACACTAAATCTGTGGCTAGAGAAACAGAGACACATCGACTATGGAAAGTTGTATCCCGTCCTCGGGAGTAGATATCACAGCTGTTATTTTGGTTCAAATGATATTTCTGAGCAGTTTGGAATATATTTTCTGTGCTCAGTATTTGGTTACACCTTCAGACAGTAGACTTGATATTCATTTCATCTCTTGTTACAGTCTCTCACCCCCCCCCCCCCCTCTGGCCCGGCTCCTTCTGTGCGCCATTGTTTATTGGCTGCAGGTGCATTAATCCTCAGGTCTATTTCCCGTTAGTGACTGAGCTTCTAGTTTCTCGACGCATTAATTAGTCCCCAGTTGCAGCGGAGCAGTAATTGTATCACTTGCGCTGTGATGGTTCCGTACAGGGACCCCACGTCCCCAGCCAATAGGGAGAATATGACAGCGTCGCCTCATAATGAGACCACCAGGGGAGAAGATAGAAAAATAACGTGTTCAGGGATAATCCTGGACTCAGAGCAGAGTATTAGGACCTCATCACTGACTAGATTACCAGTCTGTACCGTAATGTCCAAACCACAATCTATGAGCAAAGTAGATCCCTGGATATAATTTATTAAACCTCTTAACATTTTTAACAGAGCATTAAAATTAATATAGTGACTTACTCAGACTAAGGCTACATTTACACAACCGTGAGGGGGATGAATGTACGCAGTACCGGACTGGGGATCCTTAGGCCCACCAGAGGAAATTAATCTGTGGGTCCACTATTCATCATCCCCCCGGAAATACATTTTATCAGCCTTCAAATTGGGTTGAACCAGGGCCCACCAGAGGATCCTCTGGCACTCTGGTGGGCCAGTCTAACATTGTATGTATGGCCGCAAGTGTGCGGCTGAACATATGTCCCCCATAGACTGCGATGACATCTCGGAGTGATGAGAACAATGTGTGCTCACTGGGCTGTTCCGTAGCCGCAAAACAATAGAACATGCTCGATCTTTGGCCGTATTTACAGCCGTGTGGCATTATTTTCAATGGAGAGAGCATAGGTCACCCCTCCTCCTCTCCAGAGCGGCCAACGCATGCCTACCGGGCTACAGCCATACATTCGTGTAAATTTAGCCTAAGGGAAGACTCAAATTGCCTATTTTTCACATCATTGATATTTCACTGAAGCCATTTTGGCCCTTGGACACAGACAGTTTGAGTTTCTCTTCCTGGCTCCAGTGATTTGTCACTGATACCTTACTGAACCTTTCTTTTCAATGGACTTTCTCACACTTTAGTTGAAAAGAGAGGTTCAGAAAGGCATCAGTGACAAATCACTGGAGCCAGGAAGAGAAAACCAGTCTGTATGTGTCCAATGTGTGTTTCCACAGAGGTTGGTGGGTATCAATACCAGCAGATTAAAATAGGCTTCAAAGTTGCAATGGAACTTCAATGCGAAGTCTCTAAAACTAAACATGGACATTTCAGGATGCCACAAAGCAACATAAAAGCCTATATAACAATAAATATGTATAAAGGTGACTGTATGTATTTGTGTATGTGTATATATGTATGTTTCCGCTAAAGGAATCTGCACCGTTGCATTTACAATCACCAAATTTTGCACAGCCTCTCTCTGTGACTCAGGGAACATCTTAGACTCATTTTTTAGGCTGACATTTTTGCCCACGTGCTTTCCAAAATCCACTTATTAACCACCATATACAGGAGCCATTCTCTGCTGCTGTGGCAGTTAGACGCTGAGACGTGACTGGTTGCTGTTCTGCCACAGGTCATTAAAGTCAGAGTCAGAGACAGTCAGAGACACTCGGAGACAGAAATAGTCAGAGACAGTCAGAAAAAGTCGGAGTCAGAGACAGACAGAGAAGCTCACAGACAGAAACGGTCAGAGCCAGAAACGGTCAGGGACAGTCAGAGAAAATTGGAG
This sequence comes from Engystomops pustulosus, assembly GCF_040894005.1. Lineage (NCBI taxonomy): Eukaryota > Metazoa > Chordata > Amphibia > Anura > Leptodactylidae > Engystomops > Engystomops pustulosus. The sequence goes on from NC_092420.1 coordinate 3,784,097, forward strand.
TCAAAAACAGTCAAAGAAAGTCAGAGATAGTCAAAGACAGACAGAGATGGTTAGTAACAGAGACAGTCAGAGACAGTCAGACAGAGGGACAGAGAGATAGTCAGAGAGAGAGATAAATACATATAAAATATTTTTATTAACCCAATCTATTTTGTAATAGCTAAAAGCAGTTATTTGCTATCCCAGGCAATGCCGTGAGCTACAGCTATACACTCCCTGGCCACTTTATTAGGTACACCATGCTAGTAACGGGTTGGACCCCCTTTTGCCTTCAGAACTGCCTCAATTCTTCGTGGCATAGATTCAACAAGGTGCTGGAAGCTCCTCAGAGATTTTGCTCCATATTGACATGATGGCATCACACAGTTGCTGCAGATTTGTCGGCTGCACATCCATGATGCGAATCTCCCGTTCCACCACATCCCAAAGATGCTCTATTGGATTGAGATCTGGTGACTGTGGAGGCCATTTGAGTCCAGTGACCTCATTGTCATGTTCAAGAAACCAGTCTGAGATGATTCCAGCTTTATGACATGGCGCATTATCCTGCTGAAAGTAGCCATCAGATGTTGGGTACATTGTGGTCATAAAGGGATGGACATGGTCAGCAACAATACTCAGGTAGGCTGTGGCGTTGCAACGATGCTCAATTGGTACCAAGGGGCCCAAAGAGTGCCAAGAAAATATTCCCCACACCATGACACCACCACCACCAGCCTGACCCGCTGATACAAGGCAGGATAGATCCATGCTTTCATGTTGTTGACGCCAAATTCTGACCCTACCATCTGAATGTCGCAGCAGAAATCGAGACTCATCAGACCAGGCAACGTTTTTCCAATCTTCTACTGTCCAATTTCGATGAGCTTGTGCAAATTGTAGCCTCAGTTTCCTGTTCTTAGCTGAAAGGAGTGGCACCCGGTGTGGTCTTCTGCTGCTGTAGCCCATCTGCCTCAAAGTTTGACGTACTGTGCGTTCAGAGATGCTTTTCTGCCTACTTTGGTTGTAACGGGTGGCGATTTGAGTCACTGTTGCCTTTCCATCAGCTCGAACCAGTCTGCCCATTCTCCTCTGACCTCTGGCATCAACAAGGCATTTCCGCCCACAGAACTGCCGCTCACTGGATGTTTTTTCTTTTTCAGACCATTCTCTGTAAACCCTAGAGATGGTTGTGCGTGAAAATCCCAGTAGATCAGCAGTTTCTGAAATACTCAGACCAGCCGTTCTTGCACCAACAATCATGCCACGTTCAAAGGCCTCAAATCACCTTTCTACCCCATACTGATGCTCGGGAGAACTGCAGGAGATTGTCCTGACCATGTCTACATGCCTAAATGCACATGTGATTGGCTGATTAGAAATTAAGTGTTAACGAGCAGTTGGACAGGTGTACCTAATAAAGTGGCCGGTGAGTGTATATATATATATATATATATATATATATCAACTACAATCAGTAATGTGTTCTTGGGTCTTCCCGTCTTGGTGCTTAGAGTTGTCTCGCCCAATGAATAGCTGCATTTCAGAGTAGGTTCGAGCTATGTTCTATCAAATTCAACTAGTGTTGATCTAATTTTTTTGAGTAAGTAAGTTTGAGTAAGACTTACACTTTAATGATGAAGACCCAAAAAATCTTATTGTTATCTGTGGAGGATTCCAGGTATTGAAGATGAGTTCTGATGGCCTCTCCCAAATCTTCCAGAACTCCTTCTGAAGCCAAGTCTTAGTGGAATCCGATTAATGCTTGGGATCATTATTCTGTTGGATAGTCCAATGACGGCCACGCTTTGGCCCTTTCTAACAGGATTTTTAGAAACTTGATTAAATCCATCTTGCCCCCCACCAACTATAGTTTTCCAGTCATAGAGGAAGCAAAGCAGCTCCACCACCTCGGCACCACCATTCGTTACTGTAGATAGGGACTTCTATTCAGCACACGCCTTTTACTTCACCCCTGACATTACACAGATCCAGGCCTGAGATTCCTGTTTAAGCTCGTTACTTCATAGAACAAATTAAAAATCTTTTGCATTTCGAGCATTTTGGCTTTCCTTCTGCAGTTAGGTTAGTATGGGAACATTGTGCAGGAATTTTTTGCCAACCATTGATACCTTATTTCTTGTCACGTCTGGTGCTAAAGCCACTTTATGTGGAGCCTGTAAACAAAGTGTCACGAGTACTCTTGTGACCCTTGTCCAGGTGGCAGGCACACCCGTGCCCCTCCGCTCTCTCCGGGACCCCCGCAGTCTCTCTTATCTTCCCGATATTCACCAATGATCTCCTCGCTCCAATGCCAATAATTGTCTCTGCCAGCCTGCCCTTCCTGTTTAAATCTCGGCCCTTTCCTTTGTCCCCTTCCATTGTGCAATCTTACCACCATTGTTGCTCAAAAGTCTCAACAGATTTCTGTTCAGCAACTTGGACAAGTCACTGTCATATTGAAGCAGTTTTTGTCTACCCAGCACCAGCGTCCAGTACCTGCGTTATCTCCCATTACTACAGCTGCGTTGTCTACTGCTGAACCTAGGCTGTATCTTTCCATGCCCACCAAGTAAGACAGAGGGGTCAAGTTATCCAGGGGCTTCATTACCCAATGCTCCTTGCATATTGAATTGATGCCTTCACAGTTCGCCACAGAATGGGCTAAAGTGGCTTTCATGATCAGCTTTCTTTCTGGGAAAGCCGTGGCGTGGGCTACTTCAGTCTGGGACAGGAACTCTCACCGCGTTCCTCACTGAGTTCCGGTCTGTCTTTGGGGAACCTTCCCAGGTGTCTTCTGCTGAGACAGCACAGCTGAACTTGTGTCAAGTGACTATATCGGTGACTATGCCGTTCAGTTCCATACCATGGCTACTGAGCTAGCCTGCAATACAGCCACCTTGGTCGAACATTTAAAAAGGGACTTTCAGGAGAGATTAAATACGCAATGGGGCAAATTTACTTACCTGGTCCTGTTGCGATCCCCGATTCGGACGGTCCGATGAGGATGAAGTCAGGCGCAATTCATGAAGATCGCACGCCCGAGTTCCTGCATCCGTCGCTTCCCTGCTGAGGTCCGCCACAGTTCACCTTCTTCTTCCCGATGGTTATAAGTGCGTGTCTTGCAACACAATTCTAAATGTTAAATATTGCGCGTTGTCCGACGGCCTAGCCCCCCGATTTGTGTTGAGTGCAAGCTGGCGCCGAAGCACCAAAATCCGATTGCGTGTGGCAAAATCCCCTGTAAAATTGCGTCGCAAAACATCAATCGTCAGGAAACCCGACGAAAATGCACTCCACGGACACTTGGTAAATAAGCCCCACTGTCCACCGAGGCCACTGAGATTGAAATCCGGTTTGCTGAGAGTTCTGAGAAGCAGTGTCTAGAACAACTACATGTCAGGACCCGACGTCTGCCTCGCCTGGCTCCTGTCTTCCAAAGACCATGTCAACCATCTTCCATCTCAGCTGCAGAGGAACCAATGCAGGTGGATAAATCTGACTACTCAAAAGCGTACCAGACGGAGACAGGAGAACCTCTGCCTCTATTGTGCCAGCCAGAACCGTTTCTTCAGACTTGTCCAGTCCATCCACACTGTCCAGGAAACACACGTACCTAGGGTTCTTGGGAAAAGAGTCTCTAGGTGACAGTAAAGCTTCTCCAAGTTTGAATATTCCCGTTCTGCTCACTCTACAGGCATTAATCATTCAGAAGGATTAGAAATGTTATTTAAAGTACCGAGCTATTAGTGTTTAGCCACTGACCCGATGTTGGAGTGAGCTCCCCCCACAGCATTGCTTGTTAATGTCTCACAGTGGGGCAAGTAAAAAAGTGAAGAAAAAAGTGAAAAAAAAAAATGGATATAAAAATAAACTGATAAATGAATCAAAAGCCCCCAAAGCCCCATTACATATTACACTTACATATACCTTAAAAAAAAATTAAAACCAGCATATAAACCCCACATGTGTATCGCATGCATATCCATCATAACCTGTAAAACAATTACCGTATTTTTCAGACTATAAGGCGAACAAAAAATCCTTTGATTTTCTCAGAAATCAAAGGTGCGCCTTATAGTCCAGTGCGCCTTATATACAAATCTTACTTACAGACAACAGCTGCCTTGAACTGTGCACAAGTCTGCCACCTGCTGGTCATTCATCCTTATAATCCGGTGCGCCTTATATATGAACCTAGACATTTTAGCAGGCATTTATTGATGGTACGCCTTATACTCCGGTGCACCTTATAGTCTGAAAAATACGGTAAAAAAAAAACACCAAAAATTATGATTTAACCTATTTTGGCCAACAAAAAATGCAAAAAGTGATCAAAAACATATCAATACAAACATGGTACTGTTGTAAAGCACAACGTGTCCTACAAAAAACAAGACCACATCCAGCTATATAGACCAGAAATCAAGAGAGTTATGCTACTTGAAAAATGGTGATGCAAAAATTATAGATTTTTTTCTCCAAAATGTACATTAATTGTACAAAATTAGTAAAAAGTAAGGAAAAATACAGAACTTTGGTATTGCAGTAATCGTACTGACCTGTTGAATACATTCAACATATTACTTAGGGTCTATGGTGAACCTCAAAAAAAAAGTCAAAAGTCAATTAAAGCATTGATGTTTTTCTACAACCCTCTCCCCCCCAAAAAAAGTCATACATTTTGAGCAATAGGGCATAGCCTCCCCAAAATAGTACCACTTAAAAATACATCTCATCCCACAAATAACAAACCCTCACCTGGCAACATTAATGGCAAAACACATCGGGGCACATTTACTAAGGGTCCGCAGCCGCAAATCCGTCGGGTTTTTCCCGAATATTTCCGCTTTGCGCTGAATCTCACGGGATTGTGCCGCACGCGATCGATTTTTGGCGCAATCGCGCCGACTTTCACACGACAGAAATCGGGGGGCGTGGCCACCGGACAACCCGAAGGATTCGGAAAAACTGCGGAATTTAAAAAGCCATTTGTGTCGCAAGATCAAGCACTCACATACACCAGAAAAAAGCAGGTGAACTCCGGCGGACCTCGGCGCAGCAGCAACACCTGGTGAATATCGGTGCACGGACCTTAGTGAATCCCGGCAGAACCCGAATCAGCGCCGGAGGACCCGCCGCTGGATCGCGACTGGACCGGGTAAGTAAATGTGCCCCATTGTATAGCTCAAAAAAGTGAGAATGAGCCAACTACAAACCACTAGATCCTATGCTAATGCAAGTCTCTACTTCCCTTCTCCGTCTTGTTGTGCGCCCCTGTAACAAGTTACGGCCACATGCGGGGGGTCTCCATACTCAGGAGAAATTGCATAAAAGATTTGAAGATGGGTGTTCTATTTTTATGTAACACCCCTTCAGGCCTACCTCTGCAGGAAAGGTGTCTGGTGTCTTCAAAAATCACTACGGCGCATTGCCTCCACCCGAATCTTGCCTGAGGCTCTGTAGGTAAGCAGGAGGCTTTCCTCTTCTGCCAGGGGGTGACTCGGGAAACCCCTGCCTAAGCTTAACACACACTCACAATAGGTAAGGGTAACACTACTTGGCAGGTTTATTGTAAGGGAAGGAATTAGGGATGAGCCAAGTGCAATGACTGCAAACAGGGAAAAGCATAAATAAATAAAGTATTTACAGATGCAGATTTTCTACTAAAATGTACTGCTAGTGGCAACAAAGTATAACTGCACTCCCCAGGCCTGGGTGGGATAATGGTGCAGGGGGGGGTCCCTGTAAATAATGAGCTCTGTGAGCAACAATGGGGTAAATCAGAACACAACACAAATGACACAAGTCACTATCACACACTCTGTAGGTGACAACACACTCTCTCTACCCCCACAGATTACACTATTATGCTGCAGCTATGCATATTACACAGACCAATAGTTGGGGCCCAATTGCCGCGGACGATGGCGCGCTTTCTGTAACGTTGGTGCACTTAATACTCTAAGTTCTCTTGGAAATTATTCTCTTGCAAACTCCTTACTAACAATAAAGTCTACTCACAACTCTGAGTAACTGCACCCAGGCTTCTGCTTGTAGCTGGGACCAGGCACCTGGATGGTAATGGATGGGCAGGCAGGAACCTCCTGTGTGGTGGATGTGGAGACCTCATGGGGATCAGGCTGTGGGGCAGAGGTGAAGCTTCTCCAGCAGGTCCTCTTCTCCTCTGGGGCTGTGGTACAGAGGTGGAGCTTCTCCACCAGGTCCTCTTCTCCTCTGGGGCTGTGGTGCAGAGGTTGGGCTTCTCCAGCAGGTCCTCTTCTCCTCTGGGGCTGTGGTGCAGAGGTGGAGCTTCTCCAGCAGGTCCACTACTCCTCTGGGGCTGTGGTGCAGATGTGGAGCTTCTCCAGCAGGTCCTCTTCTCCTCTGGGGCTGTGGTGCAGATGTGGAGCTTCTCCAGCAGGTCCTCTTCTCCTCTGGGGCTGTGGTGCAGAGGTGAAGCTTCTCCAGCAGGTCCTCTTCTCCTCTGGGGCTGTGGTGCAGAGGTGGAGCTTCTCCAACAGGTCCTCTTCTCCTCTGGGGCTGTGGTGCAGAGGTTGGGCTTCTCCAGCAGGTCCTCTTCTCCTCTGGGGCTGTGGTGCAGAGGTGGAGCTTCTCCAGCAGGTCCTCTTCTCCTCTGGGGCTGTGGTGCAGAGGTGGAGCTTCTCCAGCAGGTCCTCTTCTCCTGTGGGGCTGTGGTGCAGAGGTGGAGCTTCTCCAGCAGGTCCTCTTCTCCTCTGGGGCTGTGGTGCAGATGTGGAGCTTCTCCAGCAGGTCCTCTTCTCCTCTGGGGCTGTGGTGCAGATGTGGAGCTTCTCCAGCAGGTCCTCTTCTCCTCTGGGGCTGTGGTGCAGAGGTGAAGCTTCTCCAGCAGGTCCTCTTCTCCTCTGGGGCTGTGGTGCAGATGTGGAGCTTCTCCAGCAGGTCCTCTTCTCCTCTGGGGCTGTGGTGCAGAGGTGAAGCTTCTCCAGCAGGTCCTCTTCTCCTCTGGGGCTGTGGTGCAGAGGTGGAGCTTCTCCAACAGGTCCTCTTCTCCTCTGGGGCTGTGGTGCAGAGGTTGGGCTTCTCCAGCAGGTCCTCTTCTCCTCTGGGGCTGTGGTGCAGAGGTGGAGCTTCTCCAGCAGGTCCACTACTCCTCTGGGGCTGTGGTGCAGATGTGGAGCTTCTCCAGCAGGTCCTCTTCTCCTCTGGGGCTGTGGTGCAGATGTGGAGCTTCTCCAGCAGGTCCTCTTCTCCTCTGGGGCTGTGGTGCAGAGGTGAAGCTTCTCCAGCAGGTCCTCTTCTCCTCTGGGGCTGTGGTGCAGAGGTGGAGCTTCTCCAACAGGTCCTCTTCTCCTCTGGGGCTGTGGTGCAGAGGTTGGGCTTCTCCAGCAGGTCCTCTTCTCCTCTGGGGCTGTGGTGCAGAGGTGGAGCTTCTCCAGCAGGTCCTCTTCTCCTCTGGGGCTGTGGTGCAGAGGCGGAGCTTCTCCAGCAGGTCCTCTTCTCCTGTGGGGCTGTGGTGCAGAGGTGGAGCTTCTCCAGCAGGTCCTCTTCTCCTCTGGGGCTGTGGTGCAGAGGTGGAGCTTCTCCAACAGGTCCTCTTCTCCTCTGGGGCTGTGGTGCAGAGGTTGGGCTTCTCCAGCAGGTCCTCTTCTCCTCTGGGGCTGTGGTGCAGAGGTGGAGCTTCTCCAGCAGGTCCTCTTCTCCTCTGGGGCTGTGGTGCAGAGGCGGAGCTTCTCCAGCAGGTCCTCTTCTCCTGTGGGGCTGTGGTGCAGAGGTGGAGCTTCTCCAGCAGGTCCTCTTCTCCTCTGGGGCTGTGGTGCAGATGTGGAGCTTCTCCAGCAGGTCCTCTTCTCCTCTGGGGCTGTGGTGCAGATGTGGAGCTTCTCCAGCAGGTCCTCTTCTCCTCTGGGGCTGTGGTGCAGAGGTGAAGCTTCTCCAGCAGGTCCTCTTCTCCTCTGGGGCTGTGGTGCAGATGTGGAGCTTCTCCAGCAGGTCCTCTTCTCCTCTGGGGCTGTGGTGCAGAGGTGAAGCTTCTCCAGCAGGTCCTCTTCTCCTCTGGGGCTGTGGTGCAGAGGTGGAGCTTCTCCAACAGGTCCTCTTCTCCTCTGGGGCTGTGGTGCAGAGGTTGGGCTTCTCCAGCAGGTCCTCTTCTCCTCTGGGGCTGTGGTGCAGAGGTGGATCTTCTCCAGCAGGTCCTCTTCTCCTCTGGGGCTGTGGTGCAGAGGTGGAGCTTCTCCAACAGGTCCTCTTCTCCTCTGGGGCTGTGGTGCAGAGGTTGGGCTTCTCCAGCAGGTCCTCTTCTCCTCTGGGGCTGTGGTGCAGAGGTGGAGCTTCTCCAGCAGGTCCTCTTCTCCTCTGGGGCTGTGGTGCAGAGGTGGAGCTTCTCCAGCAGGTCCTCTTCTCCTCTGGGGCTGTGGTGCAGATGTGGAGCTTCTCCAGCAGGTCCTCTTCACCTCTGGGGCTGTGGTGCAGAGGTGAAGCTTCTCCAGCAGGTCCTCTTCTCCTCTGGGGCTGTGGTGCAGAGGTGGAGCTTCTCCAACAGGTCCTCTTCTCCTCTGGGGCTGTGGTGCAGCGGTTGGGCTTCTCCAGCAGGTCCTCTTCTCCTCTGGGGCCGTGGTGCAGAGGTGGAGCTTCTCCAGCAGGTCCTCTTCTCCTCTGGGGCTGTGGTGCAGATGTGGAGCTTCTCCAGCAGGTCCTCTTCTCCTCTGGGGCTGTGGTGCAGAGGTGGAGCTTCTCCAGCAGGTCCTCTTCTCCTTTGGGGCTGTGGTGCAGATGTGGAGCTTCTCCAGCAGGTCCTCTTCTCCTCTGGGGCTGTGGTGCAGAGGTGGAGCTTCTCCAGCAGGTCCTCTTCTCCTCTGGGGCTGTGGTGCATATGTGGAGCTTCTCCAACAGGTCCTCTTCTCCTCTGGGGCTGTGGTGCAGAGGTTGGGCTTCTCCAGCAGGTCCTCTTCTCCTCTGGGGCTGTGGTGCAGAGGTTGGGCTTCTCCAGCAGGTCCTCTTCTCCTCTGGGGCTGTGGTGCAGAGGTGGAGCTTCTCCAGCAGGTCCTCTTCTCCTCTGGGGCTGTGGTGCAGATGTGGAGCTTCTCCAGCAGGTCCTCTTCTCCTCTGGGGCTGTGGTGCAGAGGTGAAGCTTCTCCAGCAGGTCCTCTTCTCCTCTGGGGCTGTGGTGCAGAGGTGGAGCTTCTCCAGCAGGTCCTCTTCTCCTCTGGGGCTGTGGTGCAGATGTGGAGCTTCTCCAGCAGGTCCTCTTCTCCTCTGGGGCTGTGGTGCAGAGGTTGGGCTTCTCCAGCAGGTCCTCTTCTCCTCTGGGGCTGTGGTGCAGATGTGGAGCTTCTCCAGCAGGTCCTCTTCTCCTCTGGGGCTGTGGTGCAGAGGTTGGGCTTCTCCAGCAGGTCTTTTTCTCCTCTGGGGCTGTGGTGCAGAGGTGGAGCTTCTCCAGCAGGTCCTCTTCTCCTTTGGGGCTGTGGTGCAGATGTAGAGCTTCTCCAGCAGGTCCTCTTCTCCTCTGGGGCTGTGGTGCAGAGGTGAAGCTTCTCCAGCAGGTCCTTTTCTCCTCCGGGGCTGTGATGCAGAGGTGGAGCTTCTCCAGCAGGTCCTCTTCTCCTCTGGAGCTGTGGTGCCGAGGTGGAGCTTCTCCAGCAGGTCCTCTTCTCCTCTGGGGCTGAGCTGCTGGGCTGTCTCTGCTCCTCTGCTGTGTCACTCTCAGTGCAAGACTCTCTACACCAGTGATGGCGAACCTTTAAGAGGCCGAGTGCCCAAACTGCAAACCAAACGCGACGTTTCTAGTGCAAGGTGCCAACACAGCAATTTAGCCCAATAGCGCCACAATACCACTATACAAGAGACAAATAACACTTTGACATCATGAGGCCACCATTACAACCACATAAATAGCAGAATTCTGGTTATAAAGACCACTATAGAAAGGCCAACATTACCAATAATAACACTATACTAGAAGTTAATATAGTGATGAATACTGTATTACTGCCATCAGTGTCGAACTGGTGTACCTTGGGCCCACCAGAGAAAAATTTGGGGGGGCTCCTGTAGCTCCATGTATGGCTGTGTACTGTGGCTGTAGCTCCATGTATGGCTGTGTACTGTGGCTGTAGCTCCATGTATGGCTGTGTACTGTGGCTGTAGCTCCATGTATGGCTATGTACTGTGGCTGTAGCTCCATGTACGGCTGTGTACTGCTGCTGTAGCTCCATGTATGGCTGTGTACTGCGGCTGTAGCTCCATGTATGGCTGTGTACTGTGGCTGTAGCTTCTTGTGTGGCTGCGTGCTGTGGCTGTTGCTCCATGTATGGCTGTGTACTGCGGCTGTAGCTCCATGTATGGCTGTGTACTGTGGCTGTAGCTCCGTGTATGGCTGTGTACTGCGGCTGTAGCTCCGTGTATGGCTGTGTACTGCTGCTGTAGCTCCGTGTATGGCTGTGTACTGCGGCTGTAGCTCCATGTATGGATGTGTACTGCGGCTGTAGCTCCATGTATGGATGTGTACTGTGGCTGTAGCTCCGTGTATGGCTGTGTACTGCGGCTGTAGCTCCATGTATGGCTGTGTACTGTGGCTGTAGCTCCATGTATGGCTGTGTACTGTGGCTGTAGCTCCATGTATGGCTGTGTACTGTGGCTGTAGCTCCGTGTCGGCTGTGTACTGCGGCTGTAGCTCCATGTATGGCTGTGTACTGCCGCTGTAGCTCCGTGTATGGCTCTGTACTGCGGCTGTAGCTCCATGTATGGCTGTGTACTGCGGCTGTAGCTCCGTGTATGGCTGTGTACTGTGGCTGTAGCTCCATGTATGGCTGTGTACTGTGGCTGTAGCTCCGTGTATGGCTGTGTACTGCGGCTGTAGCTCCATGTATGGCTGTGTACTGCGGCTGTAGCTCCATGTATGGCTGTGTACTGTGGCTGTAGCTCCGTGTATGGCTGTGTACTGTGGCTGTAGCTCCATGTATGACTGTGTACTGCGGCTGTAGCTCCATGTATGGCTGTGTACTGCGGCTGTAGCTCCATGTATGGCTGTGTACTGTGGCTGTAGCTACGTGTATGGCTGTGTACTGTGGCTGTAGCTCCGTGTATGGCTGTGTACTGTGGCTGTAGCTCCATGTATGACTGTGTACTGCGGCTGTAGCTCTATGTATGGCTGCGTACTGCGGCTGTAGCTCCATGTATGGCTGTGTACTGCGGCTGTAGCTCCATGTATGGCTGTGTACTGCGGCTGTAGCTCTTTAAGTAAAAGTTTTATTTTCTCCGAAAATAACATACACAACACAGGAGAAATGCTGCAGCATTGTGAGTTTAGGGGTAATACCCAGTCCCTCCAGTAGCCAGTATATAGACAAGACCTCACCCCCACCTCAGTATAGAGCCAGGGCCTCACCCCCACCTCAGTATAGAAATAGGGCCTCACCCCCCACCCCAGGATAGAAATAGGGCCCCACCCCAGGATAGAAATAGGGCCTTACCCCCCACCCCAATATAGACAGACAAACACAGAGGGCCTTACCAAGTGCCGGCGAGGATGCGGTGACATCACCGCCACAGCACAGGAGCAGGCATCGGGCGCCAGGACCCCGCAGGCAGCAGGACGGGGCTAAGTATATGTTGGCGCGCTGGGCCCACGGGAACCGCATGCAGTGGGACGGGGCTTCGCAGACATCAGCGCACTGGGACCCCGCAGGCAGCGGTCCGGGGCCACGCAGACATCGGCGCGCTGGGACCACGGGACTCCACAGGCAGCGAGCCGTGAACGAGTGGGCAGCAGGACGCCGGGGCTGTAGAGCGCTGTGACCCGGCAGGCATCGGAGTTCAACGGGGCCGCGCAGGTATCGGAGCGCAGGTACCCAGCAGGTGTCGGTGCCCACTTTGATGGGATTGGGGAGATGGTACGCGTGCCAGCAGAGAGGGCTCTGCGTGCCCTCTCTGGCACGCGTGCCATAGGTTCTCCACCACTGCTCTACACTCTGCTATGTGCTGTCACAGTCCTCTCTGCTGCACATGAGGTCTCTCTCCCTTCCCCCTTCCCACAATCCCTTGTTTCTCCAATCAGCCCTTTCTCCAGCAACTCCTCCTATCATTGTCAGTGGCACAGAGCAGCAGTGATTGCTGGGAGATGTAGTCCAGTCGGCTCCTGAGGAGTAGGTGCTGCTAGCTGCTGGTCTTAATCCCTGCTGCCCAGCAATTACACTGTCCTGTTCACCTGTTGTGCTCTTAGCAGGGGTTACATTTATTTTTTGTGAATGTATAAATTTTAGAGCTAAATGAAGGTATAACCGACAAAATCGAACCATTCTAAATTTCAACTCCATTTTGATTTAATGATGAAGATCTCAAGGGGTTAACAATCTTCCTAAAAGCCGTTTTACAAACAATCCCAAAAAAGTCAATTCTGAAATCTCTTTTAAAATACAGAAAATTGGAGTTCGATTTGTAGCCGCGTGACATCAAAATAAAATATCCAGATATTTCAAGAATTCTGAAAATGTAAAGCCGACAAGTGGGAAATGTTATTTAGCAACTCACTGCGGTGGTAAATCGATCTGCCTGAAAATGAGAGGATTTCAAATTTTAAAAATGGCAAATTTTTCAAAAATTCATCATTTTCAATTTTCTTTATAAAAATATGCAAAACTTATCAGCCAAAATGAATCATTAAAGTAAAGTACAACATGTGCTGCAAAAACAAAGTAAGAGTGTTCAAAACTTCTAACCATATAAAAACTATGTGCACTTAGCTCCAGTTTTTGTTTGTTTATATGTTTTTATAATTATTAGCTTCTTATCTTGACTGATCAAGCTGTATTATCTCGCAATACTAAACTTGGTATAATTTTTGGTCTTGGGAATATTGTACACCGAGACAACAGCTTGTATAAAGATTTATATAAAAAAAAAAGTTCTAACCATATAAAGCGAAACAAGTCAGAATACATTACATGGGGCTGAGCCTTAAAGGGGTATTCTCGTCTGGGCATTCACATTCAGTTTGATAAATCTGCCATATATATACATTTCTTCAATTAGATGTTATTAAAAAAAATGTTCCTGTGTGAAGATAATTTCTCATAAATGTAGTCATTTTGTCCCTTAGAAACGAGATAGCTTCCTCGGATACGGCCACGTATGCTGGAGGGATTGCACAAAGAAACAAAAAGTTTTTGTATAAGAAATGTCCGGGAGCTACTGCATATCCTACAGCCGTCCTGTGGTAATGGATGCTGAATCCTGGTGGTCCGACAGGACTCTATAGAGCATGTCTGGCCACCGCTGCCAAAATGTGACGTGGTCGTAACCGAGGAAGCTATCTCGTTTCTAAGGGACAACATGGCTATGTTTATAGGAAATTATCTTCACACAGGAACATTTTTTTTAATAGCATCCAATTGAAGAAATGTTTATATATGGAAGATAAGTGAGACTGAATGTGAATGCCCAGACGAGAATACCCCTTTAAGCTATAAACTGGCCGCGTCCTGAAGGGGTTAATCATTACAATATTCTTCCAAAATTTAGCGTCTTTTAAAAAGTACAACTCATCCTGCAAAAAAACCCCAAAACCTTCTCATAGAAGAAATACAAAAGAAGTAAAAAAAAATGGTAAAACTGGCTGAAATGGGACAACACAAAGACTTTACTCCTACTACTGCCTGGGAGCTACAGGACTCAGGCCAAACAATGCGAAGATCCTAGAAAAAAAGGAAGTTGCGACAGAATATTTGGCATCAACACAGAACTGGATGTTATCTCACATTTTCTCTTAAGCCAAATCAGGTTAACAGATGTAGAACCGGTTACTGTAACTTATAAGGGAACATTTCCCTCAATTATGTAACATTTCTATATCCTGGGGAGAGGGCACCAACCTAAAAACCAAAATACATTGGTGCATATAGGTTCACAGATCCTCCAGAACTCCACCATGGTGGACCTTACGGTCTTCTAAGAAATGTTACTACAAGATTGTCCTGAGCACAGATCATGTATGATAGACCCTGAGCAGGAGGCATCTTCATCTCCTTGTAGCGGTGTCTGGATGCAGCCGGTGTATATGTAATGCTCTCTGCAGTGCGGCCTTCAGGTCTTTACTCCTCAGGCTGTAGATTAAGGGGTTCAGTAAGGGGGTGATCATGGTGTACATGATAGTGAGCACCTGATTCCATGCAAGAAACTGTTTTGTGTTAGGTACAAGGTAGATAAAAGCAGCCGATACATAATACATGGTGACCACAGTCAGATGAGACGTACAGGTGGAGAAAGCTTTACTCTTCCCATCACTGGTGCCGATTCTGAGCACTGCCCTAAATATTCTGACATAGGGGTAAAATGTGGTAAGAAGGGCTGCACTTCCAAAAACACTGCCTACAGTTAATAAAAAGAGGGAATTAGTGAAAGTATCAGAACAAGTGATCTGGAGCAAACGAGGCATATCACAACAAAAGTTCTCTATGAACTTAGGACCACAGAAGGTCAAACTTCTTAAAAATAAAGTATACATAAAAGGGAAAAGGAAACCAGACACCCAAACTAAAGATACTATGTGAGTGCACTTCTCCCAAGACATGAGCTGAGAATAGTGGAGAGGACGGCAGATGGCCACATACCGGTCATAAGACATGGAGGCCAACATGTAAGCCTCTGAGGTGGCAAAGTAGGTCAAAAAGAACACTTGTGCTATACATTCTGAGAGGGAGATGGACCAGTGGTGGGTGATGAGGTGGGAGAGCATGGTAGGAGCAGTGACTGATGAGTAAGACATGTCCAAGAAAGCCAAGTTACCAAGAAAGAAATACATGGGTGTATGAAGATGAGCACAAGTAACAACTAGAAGGAGGATGAGGAAGTTGGAGAAGACGGTCATCAGGTAGATGAGGAGGAAGAAGATGAAGAGGACATGGATGGTCTTCTGGTCATCCGATAGACTCATGAGAAGAACGCTGGTGATGGATGTTTGGTTCCTCTTCATCCCAGGTAAATATTATTAATAAGAAATTTGGGGTTGGTGAAATATTAGTAGACCTTGATGGAATATACATGGGGGGGTGGGGGCAGCTTGGCTCAGATATTAAACTACTGCTGACTATTAAATGTTCTTCACTTTATATATCTCCTCATTTCTCTCAGGACCAGAAGCGAGAGAATCCCCAAACCTCTGCTCCGCACCTCCAGGAATAACGTGATCGCGTCTCAGGACAATCATTTTCATGGCCGTTGGTAGTGAAGGATTTTGTTGTTTATTTGACAAAGCAGAAAGCGCAGGTCCGTCCACTCTTTATTCTGCTATTTTGTAGCTATTTTATCAGCCATCCGTGGTCCTCACAGGTTTCCTACTAAAAGGGGAGTTAGTAGAGGGGATAAGTAATGGATCTGACCTAAAGTGTGGGAAAAAATCCCAAGCAAACCAAAGATGAAGTTAAAACCACAGAACTGCAACTTTTTAATAAGTAAAGTAAAGTAAAACAATGCCGCTGAGTAGAACAGATGAGACAATCACAGACTCCGGAGGCACAAGCTCCAGGACATGACCAGGGAAGAGTGGACGGGGCAGTAGATGGCTACACACAGCGCATTCATTATAAAGAGCAAAGGAATGATCAAAGGTTTTAAAACTTACAAGAATTAATCAAACAAAGCAAAACAAACGCTGAGTCTATGTGCCCCCAAAATAACAGCATCAAAGTGTTTGCTCTATCCATGAAAAACAAGCCGGACCAGTAAAAAGAAGTATCGACTCCAGAATAGAAGAGAATATAAATACCGTAATCTTCAATAAATATAAATACAAAAGTGAGTATTTATATACACGGGGGAATATAAGCATTTGATTATCTGCCGATTTTACAAATTTCTACCTACAATGGAGAGGACGGACCTGGAGAGAGGTCTGTATGAGAGAAGGGGACCCCCATGGAGGTCTGTATGAGAGGAGGAGACCCCCGGGGAGAGGTCTGTATGAGAGAAGGAGACCCGCGGGGAGAGGTCTGTATGAGAGGAGGAAACCCCCGGGGAGAGATCTGTATGAGAGGAGGAAACCCCCGGGGAGAGATCTGTATGAGAGGAGGAGACCCCAGGGGAGAGGTCTGTATGAGAGGAGGAGACCCCCAGTGAGAGGTTTGTATGAGAGGAGGAGACCCCCGGTGAGAGGTTTGTATGAGAGGAGGAGACCCCCGGTGAGAGGTTTGTATGAGAGGAGGAGACCCCCGGTGAGAGGTTTGTATGAGAGGAGGAGACCCCCGGTGAGAGGTTTGTATGAGAGGAGGAGACTAGAGATGAGCGAACACTAAAATGCTCGGGTACTCGTTATTCGAGACGAACTTTTCCCGATGCTCGAGTGCTCGTCTCGAATAACGAACCCCATTGAAGTCAATGGGAGACTCGAGCATTTTTCAAGGGGACCAAGGCTCTGCACAGGGAAGCTTGGCCAAACACCTGGGAACCTCAGAAAAGGATGGAAACACCACGGAAATGGACAGGAAACAGCAGGGGCAGCATGCATGGATGCCTCTGAGGCTGCCTAATCGCACCATTATGCCAAAATTATGGGCAACAGCATGGCCATGACAGAGTGACAGAATGAAGCTAGATAGCATGTAAAACATCCAATAATTGACCCTGACACTATAGGGGACGGCATGCAGAGGCAGCGGCAGCAGGCTAGAGAGTGGCATGGCGACATACCCTAAATGGACTCAGGCTTCAAACCAATGGGTGGCAGAGAGGAACCAAAGGAGGTGAGCAAGAAGCGCTCAAATAATATCGGTACATGATAAAAGTTTGCCAGTATATTTTGTGGATTACACAGCAGGGTGGCGACAAAGTTAACATGGAAGCCATGAAAACAACCCAAAATTCTGCCTGACACAGCTCGTTTGATAAGGGGACCATGTATGGAGGCAGTGAACTAGTAGTAGATTAAAGGTGCTGCAGTTAAAACTATGTTAGTTGGATCTTGGCATGGAGCTGGCGCTCCGCTGCCAGGCGAGCTTTCGCCAATCCAAGCCCCTGTCTATAGGCTACTCCCCAAACAGCACTTCTAAGAACCTTTTGTATAAGATCAAGTGTAGTAGCGTTCTTATAAGTTTAGGATATGGCGGGTGAGGGGAATGTAAACAGATGCGCAAGAAGCGCTGAAATAATATCCCTAAATGGTAAAAGTTTGCAAGTATATTTTGTGGATTACACAGCAGGGTGGCGACAAAGTTAACAACTTTGATGTGGAATGCCCTGTAATAGCTCTTGGGCGGTGTGCCTTTTATCGCCTAGGCTCAGCAGTTTCAGCACCGCCTGCTGTCGCTTAGCGACGGCACTGCTGCTGTGCCTAGAGCTACCGACTGATGGCGCCATGCCCACGGATGGTAATTCGGAGGAGGAGGAGGTGGAGGAGGGGTGGGAGGAGGTATAGTAGGCCTTTGAGACCTGGACCGAGGTAGGCCCCGCAATTCTCTGCGTCGGCAGTATATGACCAGCCCCAGGGTCAGACTCGGTCCCAGCCTGCACCAAGTTAAGTGTAGTAGCGTTCTTATAAGTTTGGGATATGGCGGGTGAGGGGAATGTAAACAGATGCGCAAGAAGTGCATGATGCGCATGGAGCTGGCGTTCCGCTGCCAGGCGAGCTTTCGCCAATCCAAGCCCCTGTCTCTAGGCTACTCCCCAAACAGCACTTCTAAGAACCTTTTGTATAAGATCAAGTGTAGTAGCGTTCTTATAAGTTTAGGATATGCCGGGTGAGGGGAATGTAAACAGATGCGCAAGAAGCGCTGAAATAATATCCCTAAATGGTAAAAGTTTGCCAGTATATTTTGTGGATAACACAGCAGGGTGGCGACAAAGTTAACAACTTTGATGTGGAATCCATGAAAACAACCCAAATTTCTGCCTGACACACCTCGTTTGATAAAGGGACGATGTATGGAGGCAGCTATATGGACGACTTTTGGAGGTAGCAATGGAGACAACGTGTGGAGGCTGCTATGGAGACAATTTAATTTGGATAGTGCCTGTATGTGGCAGTCCCAAACATTTTTCAAACCAGAGGAGCAGGTAGGTGGCCCTCCAGTAAAATGGGATAGATTGAGTGCCTGTATGTGGCAGTCCCAAAAATGTTTCAAACCAGAGGAGCAGGTAGGTGGCCCTCCAGTAAAATGGAATAGATTGAGTGCCTGTATGTGGCAGTCCCAAAAATTCTTCAAACCAGAGGAGCAGGTAGGTGGCCCTCCAGTAAAATGGAATAGATTGAGTGCCTGTATGTGGCAGTCCCAAAAATTGTTCAAACCAGAGGAGCAGGTAGGTGGCCCTGCAGTAAAATGGAATAGATTGAGTGCCTGTATGTGGCAGTCCCAAAAATTGTTCAAACCAGAGGAGCAGGTAGGTGGCCCTGCAGTAAAATGGAATAGATTGAGTGCCTGTATGTGGCAGTCCCAAAAATGTTTCAAACCAGAGGAGCAGGTAGGTGGCCCTCCAGTAAAATGGAATAGATTGAGTGCCTGTATGTGGCAGTCCCAAAAATTGTTCAAACCAGAGGAGCAGGTAGGTGGCCCTGCAGTAAAATGGAATAGATTGAGTGCCTGTATGTGGCAGTCCCAAAAATGTTTCAAACCAGAGGAGCAGGTAGGTGGCCCTCCAGTAAAATGGAATAGATTGAGTGCCTGTATGTGGCAGTCCCAAAAATTGTTCAAACCAGAGGAGCAGGTAGGTGGCCCTGCAGTAAAATGGAATAGATTGAGTGCCTGTATGTGGCAGTCCCAAAAATGTTTCAAACCAGAGGAGCAGGTAGGTGGCCCTCCAGTAAAATGGAATAGATTGAGTGCCTGTATGTGGCAGTCCCAAAAATTTTTTAAAACAGAGGACCGGGTAGGTGGCCCTCCAGAAAAATGGAATAGATTGAGTGCCTGTATGTGGCACTCACAAAAATTGTTTCAAACAGAGGACCGGGTAGGTGGCCCTCCAGAAAAATTAAATGCATGAAGTACTATAGCAAGAGCCAGTGGGCCCTGTCAAAAAATAGCCATTTTCCTCTGCTTTACTGTACAAAGAGGAGGAGAAGGAGGAAAATGAGGAGGAGGAGGAGGAGTGGATCAATTATTCAGGTTGAGCTTCCTTCACCTGGTGGAGATTGGAAATTCTGAGAAATCCAGCCTTTATTCATTTTAATAAGCGTCATCCTGTCAGCGCTGTCAGTCGACAGGCGTGTACGCTTATCGGTGATGATGCCACCAGCTGCACTGAAAACCCGCTCGGACAAGACGCTAGCGGCAGGGCAGGCAAGAACCTCCAAGGCGTACAGCGCCAGTTCGTGCCACATGTCCAGCTTTGAAACCCAGTAGTTGTAGGGAGCTGTGTGATCATTTAGGACGATGGTATGGTCAGCTACGTACTCCCTCACCATCTTTCTGTAAAGATCAGCCCTACTCTGCCGAGACTGGGGACAGGTGACAGTGTCTTGCTGGGGTGACATAAAGCTGGCAAAAGCCTTGTAAAGCGTACCCTTGCCAGTGCTGGACAAGCTGCCTGCTCGCCTACTCTCCCTCGCTACTTGTCCCGCAGAACTACGCACTCTGCCGCTAGCGCTGTCAGAAGGGAAATACTGTTTCAGCTTGTGCACCAGGGCCTGCTGGTATTCATGCATTCTCACACTCCTTTCCTCTCCAGGGATGAGAGTGGGAAGATTTTGCTTGTACCGTGGGTCCAGGAGAGTGAACACCCAGTAATCGGTGCTGGAATAAATTCTTTGAACGCGAGGGTCACGGGATAGGCAGCCTAGCATGAAATCTGCCATATGCGCCAGAGTACCAACGCGTAAGAATTCACTCCCCTCACTGGCCTGACTGTCCATTTCCTCCTCCTCCAACTCCTCCAACTCCTCTTCTTCTGCCCATACACGCTGAACAGTGAAGGACTCAACAATGGTCCCCTCTTGTGTCTCGCCAACATTCTCCTCCTCTTCCTCCTCATCCTCCTCCACCTCCACCTCCTCCGATATGCGCTGAGAAACAGACCTCAGGGTGCTTTGGCTATCAACAAGGGAATATTCTTCCCCCGTCTCTTGTGACGAGCGCAAAGCTTCCGACTTCATGCTGACCAGAGAGTTTTTCAACAGGCCAAGCAGCGGGATGGTGAGGCTGATGATGGCGGCATCGCCACTGACCATCTGTGTTGACTCCTCAAAGTTACTCAGCACCTGACAGATATCAGACATCCACGTCCACTCCTCATTGTAGACTTGAGGAAGCTGACTGACCTGACTACCAGTTCTGGTGGAAGTTGACATCTGGCAGTCTACAATCGCTCTGCGCTGCTGGTAAACTCTGGATAACATGGTCAGTGTTGAATTCCACCTCGTGGGCACGTCGCACAACAGTCGGTGAGCGGGCAGTTGGAGGCGGCGCTGCGCTGCCCTGAGAGTGGCAGCATCTGGGCTGGACTTCCTGAAATGCGCACAGATGCGGCGCACCTTCGTGAGCAAATCAGACAGATTGGGGTATGTCTTGAGGAAACGCTGCACTATCAGATTTAACACATGGGCCAGGCATGGCACATGTGTCAGTCTGCCGAGTTGCAGAGCCGCCACCAGGTTACGGCCGTTGTCACACACAACCATTCCCGGCTTGAGGTTCAGCGGTGCCAGCCACAGATCAGTCTGCGCCGTGATGCCCTGTAATAGCTCTTGGGCGGTGTGCCTTTTGTCGCCTAGGCTCAGCAGTTTGAGCACCGCCTGCTGTCGCTTAGCGACGGCACTGCTGCTGTGCCTAGAGCTACCGACTGATGGCGCCGTGCCCACGGATGGTAGTTCGGAGGAGGAGGTGGAGGAGGGGTGGGAGGAGGAGGAGGCATAGTAGGCCTGAAACACCTGGACCGAGGTAGGCCCCGCAATCCTCGGCGTCGGCAGTATATGAGCAGCCCCAGGGTCAGACTCGGTCCCAGCCTCCACCAAGTTAACCCAATGTGCCGTCAGCGATATATAGTGGCCCTGCCCGGCAGCACTCGTCCACGTGTCCGTGGTCAGGTGGACCTTGTCAGAAACGGCGTTGGTCAGGGCACGGATGATGTTGTCTGACACGTGCTGGTGCAGGGCTGGGACGGCACATCGGGAAAAGTAGTGGCGGCTGGGGACCGAATACCGAGGGGCGGCCGCCGCCATGAGGTTGCGAAAGGCCTCGGTCTCTACTAGCCTATAGGGCAGCATCTCCAGGCTAAGCAATCTGGAGATGTGCACATTAAGGGCTTGGGCGTGCGGGTGGGTTGCACTATATTTGCGTTTCCGCTCCAGCGTCTGGGGTATGGAGAGCTGAACGCTGGTGGATGCTGTGGAGGATCGTGGAGGCGACGATGGGGTTTTTGTGCCAGGGTCCTGGGCAGGGGGCTGACTAGCAGCTGACACAGGGGAAGGAGCAGTGGTGTGCACGGCCGGAGGTGAACGGGCTTGTTGCCACTGAGTGGGGTGCTTAGCATTCATATGCCTGCGCATACTGGTGGTAGTTAAGCTAGTAGTGGTGGAACCCCTGCTGAGCCTGGTTTGGCAAATGTTGCACACCACAGTCCGTCGGTCATCCGGTGTTTCCTTAAAGAACCTCCACACTTCTGAAGATCTAGCCCTCGCCGCAAGAGCCCTCACCACGGGAGCTTCACTAGTTGACAGTGGCGCTGATGCACCAGCTCTGGCCCTGCCTCTCCGTCTGGCCCCACCACTGCCTCTTCCAACCTGTTCAGGTCGAGGACTCTCCTCCGTCTCAGAAGCACTGTGTTCACCCGGCCTCTCAACCCAGCTTGGGTCTGTCACCTCATCATCCTCCGATCCCTCAGTCTGCTCCCCCCTCGGACTTCCTGCCCTGACAACAACTTCCCCACTGTCTGACAACCGTGTCTCCTCATCGTCGGACACCTCTTTACACACTTCCACTACGTCAAGAAGGTCATCATCACCCACAGACTGTGACTGGTGTAAAACCTGGGCATCGGAAAATTGCTCAGCAGCAACCGGACAAGTGGTTTGTGACTGTGGGAAGGGTCCAGAAAACAGTTCCTCAGAGTATGCCGGTTCAAATGCCAAATTTTCCTGGGAGGGGGCAGACTGGGGGGGAGGAGGCTGAGGTGCAGGAGCTGGAGGAGTGGGGATTTCGGTGACATGGGTGGACTACGTGGAAGACTGACTGGTGGTGGACAAATTGCTCGAAGCATTGTCAGCAATCCACGACATCACCTGTTCGCACTGTTCTGGCCTCAACAGTGCTCTACCACGAGTCCCAGTAACTTCAGACATGAACCTAGGGAGTGTAGCTCTGCGGCGTTCCCCTGCTCCCTCATCAGCAGGTGGTGTCTCACCCCGCCCAGGACCACGGCCTCTGACCCCTGCAGTAATTGGACGCCCACGTCCCCGCCCTCGTCCTCTACCCCTAGCCCTCGGGTTAAACATTTTTAAAATGAGAGTTATAACTTTTTTTTTTTTTTACTTCTTTTTGGTTTTTTTTGTGTTTTTTTGTGTTTTTTTTTTTTTTTGTGTTTTTTGTTTTTTTTTGAGTTTTTAAAACCAAACAATCCTATCCTATTGCTATGGCTATTTTCTAGCCAAGTATCAAAGGAAGCACACTACTATGCCAGATGAGATGACACTGAGTTAGTGCCTAATAGAAATCCAACCCCTACTGAATTTTGCCACTTCGGCCTTTGCTATGGATATGTGCGCCACTAAGCGCAGAACACAGCGGTCGCAAGTCTCACTACAAATTGCTCAGAATTGGCAAGTACATGCACTGCAGAAACTACAGCCACCAGCAGATCAACCAGAAATCAAATATATAGAACGCTACTGTAGGCTTCAAGAAGCTGTTTGTATTCTCCTATGGCTATTTTCTAGCCAAGTATCAAAGGAAGCACACTACTATGCCAGATGAGATGACACTGAGTTATTGCCTAATAGAAATCCAACCCCTACTGAATTTTGCCACTTCGGCCTCTGCTATGGATATGTGCGCCACTAAGCGCAGAACACAGCGGTCGCAAGTCTCACTACAAATTGCTCAGAATTGGCAAGTACATGCACTGCAGAAACTACAGCCACCAGCAGATCAACCAGAAATCAAATATATAGAACGCTACTGTAGGCTTCAAGAAGCTGTTTGTATTCTCCTATGGCTATTTTCTAGCCAAGTATCAAAGGAAGCACACTACTATGCCAGATGAGATGACACTGAGTTATTGCCTAATAGAAATCCAACCCCTACTGAATTTTGCCACTTCGGCCTTTGCTATGGATATGTGCGCCACTAAGCGCAGAACACAGCGGTCGCAAGTCTCACTACAAATTGCTCAGAATTGGCAAGTACATGCACTGCAGAAACTACAGCCACCAGCAGATCAACCAGAAATCAAATATATAGAACGCTACTGTAGGCTTCAAGAAGCTGTTTGTATTCTCCTATGGCTATTTTCTAGCCAAGTATCAAAGGAAGCACACTACTATGCCAGATGAGATGACACTGAGTTATTGCCTAATAGAAATCCAACCCCTACTGAATTTTCCCACTTCGGTCTTTGCTATGGATATGTGTGCCACTAAGAGCTAAACACAACGGTAGCAAGTCCCCCTGCTAATTCCTCACAAAATGGTAAAAGATGCAAATTAAA
Source organism: Engystomops pustulosus (assembly GCF_040894005.1). NCBI lineage: Eukaryota > Metazoa > Chordata > Amphibia > Anura > Leptodactylidae > Engystomops > Engystomops pustulosus. The sequence goes on from NC_092420.1 coordinate 3,807,680, forward strand.
ATAAAAAAAGTAGAACGTTATTGTAGCCCTAAGAAGGGCTGTTGGGTTCTTTGAGAATCACTCCTGCCTAACAGTAAGCTAATAGAACACCCTAACGCTTTCCCTGACCAGCAGCAGCTCTCTCCCTAGCGGCATCCAGAGACAGAATGATCCGAGCAGCGCGGCCAGCGGCTAGTCTATCCCAGGGTCACCTGATCTGGCCAGCCAACCACTGCTATCGACGTGTAAGGGTACCACGTCATGCTGGGTGGAGTGCAGAGTCTCCTGGCTTGTGATTGGCTCTGTTTCTGGCCGCCAAAAAGCAAAACGGCGGGAGCTGCCATTTTCTCGAGCGGGCGAAGTATTCGTCCGAGTAACGAGCAGTTTCGAGTACCCTAATGCTCGACCGAGCATCAAGCTCGGACGAGCATGTTCGCTCATCTCTAGAGGAGACCCCCATGGAGGTCTGTATGAGAGGAGGAGACCCCCGGGGAGAGGTCTGTATGAGAGAAGGAGACCCGCGGGGAGAGGTCTGTATGAGAGGAGGAAACCCCCGGGGAGAGATCTGTATGAGAGGAGGAGACCCCCGGGGAGAGGTCTGTATGACAGGAGGAGACCCCCGGTGAGAGGTTTGTATGAGAGGAGGAGACCCCCAGGGAGAGGTCTGTATGAGAGGAGGAGACCCCCGTGGAGAGGTCTGTATGAGAGGAGGAGACCCCCGGGGAGAGGTCTGTATGAGAGGAGGAGACCCCCGGGGAGAGGTCTGTATGAGAGGAGGAGACCCCCGGGGAGAGGTCTGTATGAGAGGAGGAGACCCCCGGGGAGAGGTCTGTATGAGAGGAGGAGACCCCTGTGGAGGTCTGTATGAGAGGAGGAGACCCCCGGGGAGAGGTCTGTATTATGAGAGGAGGAGACCCCCGGATAGAGCTCTGTATTCTGAGAGGAGCGGACCCCCGGGGAGAGGTTTGTATGAGAGGAGGAGACCCCCAGGGAGAGGTCTGTATGAGAGGAGGAGACCCCCGTGGAGAGGTCTGTATGAGAGGAGGAGCCCCCGTGGAGAGGTCTGTATGAGGGGAGGAGACCCCCGGGGAGAGGTCTGTATGAGAGGAGGAGACCCCTGTGGAGGTCTGTATGAGAGGAGGAGACCCCTGGGGAGAGGTGTGTATGAGAGGTAGTAACCCCTCAGGGAGAGGTCTGTATGAGAGGAGGGGACCCCCGGGGAGAGGTCTGTATGAGAGGAGGAGACCCCCGGGGAGAGGTCTGTATGAGAGGAGGAGACCCCCGGGGAGAGGTCTGTATGAGAGGAAGGGACCCCCGGGGAGAGGTCTGTATGAGAGGAAGGGACCCCTGGGAGAGGTCTGTATGAGAGGACGGGACCCCCGGGGAGAGGTCTGTATGAGAGGAGGAGACCTCCGGGGAGAGGTCTGTATGAGAGGAGGGGACCCCCGGGGAGAGGTCTGTATCAGAGGAGGAGACCCTCGGGGAGAGTTCTGTATGAGAGGAGGAGACCCCTGTGGAGGTTTGTAAGAGAGGAGGGGACCCCCGGGGAGAGGTCTGTATGAGAGGAGGGGACCCCCGGGGAGAGGTCTGTATGAGAGGAAGGGACCCCCGGGGAGAGGTCTGTATGAGAGGAAGGGACCTCCGGGGAGAGGTCTGTATGAGAGGACGGGACCCCCGGGGAGAGGTCTGTATGAGAGGAGGGGACCCCCGGGGAGAGGTCTGTATGAGAGGAGGAGACCTCCGGGGAGAGGTCTGTATGAGAGGAGGGGACCCCCGGGGAGAGGTCTGTATCAGAGGAGGAGACCCTCGGGGAGAGTTCTGTATGAGAGGAGGAGACCCCTGTGGAGGTTTGTAAGAGAGGAGGGGACCCCCGGGGAGAGGTCTGTATGAGAGGAGGGGACCCCCGGGGAGAGGTCTGTATGAGAGGAGGGGACCTCCGGGGAGAGGTCTGTATGAGAGGAGGGGACCCCCGGGGAGAGGTCTGTATCAGAGGAGGAGACCCTCGGGGAGAGTTCTGTATGAGAGGAGGAGACCCCTGTGGAGGTTTGTAAGAGAGGAGGGGACCCCCGGGGAGAGGTCTGTATGAGAGGAGGGGACCCCCGGGGAGAGGTCTGTATGAGAGGAAGGGACCCCCGGGGAGAGGTCTGTATGAGAGGAAGGGACCTCCGGGGAGAGGTCTGTATGAGAGGACGGGACCCCCGGGGAGAGGTCTGTATGAGAGGAGGGGACCCCCGGGGAGAGGTCTGTATGAGAGGACGGCACCCCCGGGGAGAGGTCTGTATGAGAGGAGGAGACCTCCGGGGAGAGGTCTGTATGAGAGGAGGGGACCCCCGGGGAGAGGTCTGTATCAGAGGAGGGGACCCCCGGGGAGAGGTCTGTATGAGAGGAGGAGACCCCCGGGGAGAGGTCTGTATGAGAGCAGGAGACCCTCGGGGAGAGTTCTGTATGAGAGGAGGAGACCCCTGTGGAGGTTTGTAAGAGAGGAGGGGACCCCCGGGGAGAGGTCTGTATGAGAGGAGGGGACCCCCGGGGAGAGGTCTGTATGAGAGGAAGGGACCCCCGGGGAGAGGTCTGTATGAGAGGAAGGGACCTCCGGGGAGAGGTCTGTATGAGAGGACGGGACCCCCGGGGAGAGGTCTGTATGAGAGGAGGGGACCCCCGGGGAGAGGTCTGTATGAGAGGAAGGGACCCCCGGGGAGAGGTCTGTATGAGAGGAAGGGACCCCCGGGGAGAGGTCTGTATGAGAGGAAGGGACCCCCGGGGAGAGGTCTGTATGAGAGGAAGGGACCCCCGGGGAGAGGTCTGTATGAGAGGACGGGACCCCCGGGGAGAGGTCTGTATGAGAGGAAGGGACCCCCGGGGAGAGGTCTGTATGAGAGGAAGGGACCCCTGGGAGAGGTCTGTATGAGAGGACGGGACCCCCGGGGAGAGGTCTGTATGAGAGGAAGGGACCCCCGGGGAGAGGTCTGTATGAGAGGAAGGGACCCCCGGGGAGAGGTCTGTATGAGAGGACGAGACCCCCGGGGAGAGGTCTGTATGAGAGGACGGGACCCCCGGGGAGAGGTCTTTATGAGAGGACGGGACCCCCGGGGAGAGGTCTTTATGAGAGGACGGGACCCCCGGGGAGAGGTCTGTATGAGAGGAGGAGACCCCCTGGGAGAGGTCTGTATGAGAGGAGGGGACCCCCGGGGAGAGGTCTTTATGAGAGGAGGGGACCCCCAGGGAGAGGTCTGTATGAGAGGAAGGGACCCCCGGGGAGAGGTCTGTATGAGAGGAAGGGACCCCTGGGAGAGGTCTGTATGAGAGGACGGGACCCCCGGGGAGAGGTCTGTATGAGAGGAAGGGACCCCCGGGGAGAGATCTGTATGAGAGGACGAGACCCCCGGGGAGAGGTCTGTATGAGAGGACGGGACCCCCGGGGAGAGGTCTTTATGAGAGGACGGGACCCCCGGGGAGAGGTCTTTATGAATGGATGAGACCCCCGGGGAGAGGTCTTTATGAATGGATGGGACCCCCGGGGAGAGGTCTTTATGAGAGGACGGGACCCCCGGGGAGAGGTCTGTATGAGAGGAGGAGACCCCCTGGGAGAGGTCTGTATGAGAGGAGGGGACCCCCGGGGAGAGGTCTTTATGAGAGGAGGGGACCCCCAGGGAGAGGTCTGTATGAGAGGACGGGATTCCCGGGGAGAGGTCTGTATGAGAGGACGGACCCCCGGGGAGAGGTCTGTATGAGAGGAGGGAACTGCTAATAATGGGGTAGCGCTAGGAGCTCCTAGAGGGTTTTTTTAGGGTGACAGGTCCTCTTTAAGCGAGAACTTATGCCCCTTATGGAGCACGTTATATGAAGGCTATCAGGCCAAGGCATGGTACCTTTTTATTCCTGTGCACCTACAGGTATGCCCAAGTGTTGAATCCTCGCCAACTCCTTTGAAAATGGAGAAAACTTTGGGATGTCATTCCTTCCATACCTCTCAGTAGTTAAAGGGAACCTGTCAGTTAAACAAATCCACACTAACTAAACTTATCATTGAAAACAGCTATTATACAGCAGTACAAATATCCCTATATTGTTCCTCCCCATACCTGTACAGTTTCACGGACCATTCATAAAGTAGACTCATCATATGAAAATGACCCCGATCAGTCCGATCATTTTCATTTCTTTGGCATATTCCGGTCAGTCTACAAAGCTCCCTCACGAATGAGAGAGATGCTGGCTATCTTGGCTTGCTAAAGAGAATCCCTGAGGGAGGGCTGAATGAGGAGCCAATTTCTCTCTCATTCCTGAGGCAGGGTTGAATGATGTCACAGAGCTGAGATGACCTGGCTGTAGAGCAATCATACCCCTTGTCAATGAGGAAGCTGGAGGCGATGCTGAGCTAAAAGAAAATGAATGTGTGTAGATAGTGAATGAACTTTACAAGTGGACGGTGGAACTTTATAGGCATTAGGAGGAACAATATAGGGATAGTTCTACTGCTGTATAATAGCAGTTTCTAAAGGTATAGTTACTTAGTGCTGGTTACTTTATCCCTTTAAGCTCATGCCGGTTCATTGGCGGTTTACACTGGGCTGAATGGAAATTTGACTCAGGTAATAAATCATTTGTGCCTTGTGTAAGACATAACATAGTAACATTGTATAAAAACATCTAAAAGTCCAATCTCTCCTTTTCATTTGTCTGTGTCAGGCTTCAGGGGTAGTGAACCAACTGGACCACCATGGACGATGACGTAAGCCGACTCCTGGGACCAGAGTCTAAGTGTCTACCGGTCTTCACCAGAACCCGCTGCAAAGCAGGTTGGATTTGATGCGGCAGGGTACAACCAGGTCATTCCACAGGTGCGACTTTGTCCACTGTGGAGTCGGGAGGAAAGTTCATGGTCGGGGACAGGCAGGAGTTCAAGACAGGATGACAAAGGTTCAGGGTCAGAGGCAGAGCAGAAGGTCAGGGCTGGCAGAGGAGGAGTGTAAACGGGAACAGGTCTGGGGTCACAACGGGAGATCAGTACAAAGATTTACGGCAAGGGAACAAGCTTTCTCTTTGGCGTATAGCATGAACATCTGGCGGGGAATGCTGGGCGAGGCCAGCTTTGATTCTAATCCAGGGAATGGCCAGCACCAATCAGCAGTGTGCTGACCCTTTAAATCTACGGAGGACGTGTGCGCTGGGAAACTGGGACGGGAACAGGAGCAGGAGCATGGAGAGGTAAGTGAACCCGGGGGGAGCGGGCACCACAAAGAGGGATATGGGTGCACCATGACCCGGGATGTGGGTCGCAGGAACACCTGTGACATTCTGTATCTGTTTGAGATCCCTAAAGGTAAAGGTCTAATAGAAAGTTTAATAAAATTTCCAAAATATAAGAACCTTTGATAAATAAAAAAAAATAAACTCAAAAATATTTCTATTTAACCAGAGATTGTAACCGGCAATACAAAAAATTTTAGGGTATTGGCTTGGTCATACCCCCATTACTCGGAGGGGATTGGAATAACCTTCTCTTAAGGACAGGATCTCAGTGAACCTTCTGCCCAGACACAATGGGGGGCTTTTATTATGGCAGTATTTTTTTTCTCCCTCTCTGTGCCTCTTGAGTCTCCATGTGTCAGCGCCATAATATTGGTGAAATCCGACACTCTTGACTATTTTTGGGCGTCAAATTTTGTCGCTGCTTGTGAACCTGCCAGCTTTTATTTTTCTTACAAATTTTTTGGTGCTTTTTGTTGTGCATAAATAGTGTAGGGAGTTCTAAACCTTTCAGTCCGTGCGCCAATTCATTATTCCCGTGCACCACAAAGTTACATCCCACTGAAAAATATAGAAGGCTTCCAGCGCCACCCTGCGCCAAAAAACATAAATGCGTGGACTGAATGCCTTTATTTACTGCGCGGTATTTCTGTAATTTTGGGTGAATAACACTAGGGAATACATAGAAATCTGTCTGTAATATGAAGTGATCATATCTACACGTGAATGATTCATTCCAACGACGTCCTATGGTGAACCATGTAAACGCATTCAATAATATTCTTGGGAATACAATTGTCAGACGATCGATGCAGCCCCAGGACTGTAACAATCACTTTGATTAGGAAAGAAAACAAAATACAGATACTCACCCACCACCCACCACTCCCCTTTATTCCGATCCCGGCACTGATCTTCTTTAATCTTGACACGTCGGGATCACCTAGAAAAATGACATATAATTAGCAGCAGGGACAAGATGTCCGGGGCTCCGGGCTGCTAATTATGAACACCCCCGGCACCTCCCTCTCCCCAAGAGGTGTGAATTTATGGTGGAGAGGGTGTGCATACTTAGCAGCCCGGAGCGCCAGGACATCTGGTCTCCGTGCTTTGTGCTGCTAATTATATGTCTTTTTTCTAGGTGATCCCCGCATGTCAACATTACAGAACACCAGCGCCGGGATCGGACTGAAGAGGAGCGGGGGTGAGTAGCTGTAAGTTGTGTTTTCATTAAGTGGTTGTTTTCCTTTCCCTGATAATGATAATAAATCCCATTGATGTTCAGTCTTCCAATCATGATGTTGATCGGCTTGTACAGGATGCCATTACCTGCCCTACCGGGATTGGATAATAGATAAACCAGGACCTCCCCCACAGCGGAATAGGGTAGGATCGTGTATGAGAATGTCTGCACGCTGTGAGGTGAAAATATAAGCAAAAATGAGAGAGGCAGAAACTTACTTTTTGTGGTCTAAAATACAACCTGAAATAACGCCAAACATAATAGACTAGAAGAAATACCTTTTATGCAGTAATATACATGTTTATTTAATGAAAACAAGAATAAAAGTTATATATTAGTATTTCTACTCTAATCAGAGAAGTTACAGTGTGTTACAATGTAATCTAAATATTTCAGGTGGGTAACTCTCTGTTGCAGTTGATCTTTGACTAGTCTGTGGGAGTTATGACATTGTACTGGAGGGTCGTGTTGGGTCATACACCGCACCCACAAGGCACTGGTCATTGTACTTCACATTACAGGATCTATTGAACTTACCATAGAAAATACATTAAAGTCAGTTGTGTTTACAATCTGAGAGCTGCTAACACGGAGAGATCAGAGCCTAATACTCCGCGGACATCAGGACAATCCCTGGTGCAATTATCTTTCCTCATTATGAAGTTGCGCCGCCATCTACACACAATTGGCCGGGGACGTGGGGTCCCAGTACAGAACCATCACAACGTTAGTGATACAATTACATCTCTGCTGCAACCGGGGACTAATTAATATAAATAACTAATCTAAGTGACAAAACTAAAAGCTCAGTCACCAACATCCAAAACAACTAAGGATTGTAACACCCCGGGGACGGGACAGACTGCAACACAGAATGAATAATACAAGCAAATGTCATAGATATTGTTATATTATATGTATGAAAAGTTATACTCTTCTACATAATGGTCATTATTATACCAGTTATATTCCTGTACATAGGGGCAGTATTATAGTAGTTATATTCCTGTACATAGGGGGCAGTATTATAGTAGTTATATTCCTGTACATAGGGGGCAGTATTATAGTAGTTATATTCCTGTACATAGGGGGCAGTATTATAGTAGTTATATTCCTGTACATAGGGGGCAGTATTATAGTAGTTATATTCCTGTACATAGGGGGCAGTATTATAGTAGTTATATTCCTGTACATAGGGAGCAGTATTATAGTAGTTATATTCCTGTACATAGGGGGCAGTATTATAGTAGTTATATTCTTGTACATAGGGGGCAGTATTATAGTAGTTATATTCCTGTACATAGGGGGCAGTATTATAGAAGTTATATTCCTGTACATAGGGAGCAGTATTATAGTAGTTATATTCTTGTACATAGGGGGCAGTATTATAGAAGTTATATTCTTGTACGTAGGGGGCAGTATTATAGTAGTTATATTCTTGTACATAGGGGGCAGTATTATAGTAGTTATATTCTTGTACATAGGGGGCAGTATTATAGTAGTTATATTCTTGTACGTAGGGGGCAGTATTATAGTAGTTATATTCTTGTACATAGGAGGCAGTATTACAGTAGTTATATTCCCTGTACATAGGGGGCAGTATTATAGTAGTTATATTCTTGTACATAGGAGGCAATATTACAGCAGTTATATTCCCTGTACATAGGGGTCAGTATTATAGTAGTTATATTCTTTTACATAGGGGCAGTATTATAGAAGTTATATTCTTGTACGTAGGGGGCAGTATTATAGTAGTTATATTCTTGTACATAGGGGGCAGTATTATAGTAGTTATATTCTTGTACGTAGGGGGCAGTATTATAGTAGTTATATTCTTGTCCATAGGGGGCAGTATTATAGTAGTTATATTCTTGTACATAGGGGGCAGTATTATAGTAGTTATATTCTTGTACGTAGGGGGCAGTATTATAGTAGTTATATTCTTGTACATAGGGGGCAGTATTATAGTAGTTATATTCTTGTACGTAAGGGGCAGTATTATAGTAGTTATATTCTTGTACATAGGGGCAGTATTATAGTAGTTATATTCTTGTACATAGGGGGCAGTATTATAGTAGTTATATTCCTGTACATAGGGGGCAGTATTATAGTAGTTATATTCCTGTACATAGGGGGCAGTATTATAGTAGTTATATTCTTGTACATAGGGGGCAGTATTATAGTAGTTATATTCCTGTACATAGGGGCAGTATTATAGTAGTTATATTCCTGTACATAGGGGGCAGTATTATAGTAGTTATATTCTTGTACATAGGGGGCAGTATTATAGTAGTTATATTCCTGTACATAGGGGGCAGTATTATAGTAGTTATATTCCTGTACATAGGGAGCAGTATTATAGTAGTTATATTCTTGTACATAGGGGGCAGTATTATAGAAGTTATATTCTTGTACGTAGGGGGCAGTATTATAGTAGTTATATTCTTGTACATAGGGGGCAGTATTATAGTAGTTATATTCTTGTACATAGGGGGCAGTATTATAGTAGTTATATTCTTGTACGTAGGGGGCAGTATTATAGTAGTTATATTCTTGTACATAGGAGGCAGTATTACCGTAGTTATATTCCCTGTACATAGGGGGCAGTATTATAGTAGTTATATTCTTGTACATAGGAGGCAGTATTACAGCAGTTATATTCCCTGTACATAGGGGTCAGTATTATAGTAGTTATATTCTTTTACATAGGGGCAGTATTATAGAAGTTATATTCTTGTACGTAGGGGGCAGTATTATAGTAGTTATATTCTTGTCCATAGGGGGCAGTATTATAGTAGTTATATTCTTGTACATAGGGGGCAGTATTATAGTAGTTATATTCTTGTACGTAGGGGGCAGTATTATAGTAGTTATATTCTTGTACATAGGGGGCAGTATTATAGTAGTTATATTCTTGTACGTAAGGGGCAGTATTATAGTAGTTATATTCTTGTACATAGGGGCAGTATTATAGTAGTTATATTCTTGTACATAGGGGGCAGTATTATAGTAGTTATATTCTTGTACATAGGGGGCAGTATTATAGTAGTTATATTCCTGTAAATAGGGGGCAGTATTATAGTAGTTATATTCCTGTACATAGGGGGCAGTATTATAGTAGTTATATTCCTGTACATAGGGGGTAGTATTATAGTAGTTATATTCCTGTACATAGGGGGCAGTATTATAGTAGTTATATTCTTGTACATAGGGGGCAGTATTATAGTAGTTATATTCTTGTACATAGGGGGCAGTATTATAGTAGTTATATTCTTGTACGTAGGGGGCAGTATTATAGTAGTTATATTCTTGTACATAGGGGGCAGTATTATAGTAGTTATATTCCTGTACATAGGGAGCAGTATTATAGTAGTTATATTCCTGTACATAGGGGGCAGTATTATAGTAGTTATATTCTTTTACATAGGGGCAGTATTATAGTAGTTATATTCCTGTACATAGGGGGCAGTATTATAGTAGTTATATTCTTGTACATAGGGGGCAGTATTATAGTAGTTATATTCCTGTACATAGGGGGCAGTATTATAGTAGTTATATTCTTGTACATAGGGGGCAGTATTATAGTAGTTATATTGCTGTACATAGGGGGCAGTATTATAGTAGTTATATTCCTGTACATAGTGGGCAGTATTATAGTAGTTATATTCCTGTACATAGTGGGCAGTATTATAGTAGTTATATTCCTGTACATAGGGGGCAGTATTATAGTAGTTATATTCCTGTACATAGGGGGCAGTATTATAGTAGTTATATTCCTGTACATAGGGGGCAGTATTATAGTAGTTATATTCCTGTACATAGGGGGCAGTATTATAGTAGTTTTATTCCTGTACATAGGGGGCAGTATTATAGTAGTTATATTCCTGTACATAGGGGGCAGTATTATAGTAGTTATATTCCTGTACATAGGGGGCAGTATTATAGTAGTTATATTCTTGTACATAGGGGGCAGAATTATAGTAGTTATATTCTTGTACATAGGGGGCAGTATTATAGTAGTTATATTCCTGTACATAGGGGGCAGTATTATAGTAGTTATATTCTTGTACATAGGGGGCAGTATTATAGTAGTTATATTCCTGTACATAGGGGGCAGTATTATAGTAGTTATATTCTTGTACATAGGGGGCAGTATTATAGTAGTTATATTCTTGTACATAGGGGGCAGTATTATAGTAGTTATATTCCTGTACATAGGGGGCAGTATTATAGTAGTTATATTCTTGTACATAGGGGGCAGTATTATAGTAGTTATATTCCTGTACATAGGGGGCAGTATTATAGTAGTTATATTCTTGTACATAGGGGGCAGTATTATAGTAGTTATATTCCTGTACATAGGGGGCAGTATTATAGTAGTTATATCCCTGTACATAGGGGGCAGTATTATAGTAGTTATATCCCTGTACATAGAGGGCAGTATTATAGTAGTTATATTGCTGTACATAGGGAGCAGTATTATAGTAGTTTTATTCTTGTACATAGGGAGCAGTATTATAGTAGTTTTATTCTTGTACATAGGGGCAGTATTATAGTAGTTATATTCTTGTACATAGGGGGCAGTATTATAGTAGTTATATCCCTGTACATAGAGGGCAGTATTATAGTAGTTATATCCCTGTACATAGAGGGCAGTATTATAGTAGTTATATTGCTGTACATAGGGGGCAGTATTATAGTAGTTATATTCTTGTACATAGGGGGCAGTATTATAGTAGTTATATTCCTGTACATAGGGGGCAGTATTATAGTAGTTATATTCCTGTACATAGGGGGCAGTATTATAGTAGTTATATCCCTGTACATAGAGGGCAGTATTATATTAGTTATATCCCTGTACATAGAGGGCAGTATTATAGTAGTTATATTCTTGTACATAGGGGGCAGTATTATAGTAGTTATATTCTTGTACATAGGGGGCAGTATTATAGTAGTTATATTGCTGTACATAGGGGGCAGTATTATAGTAGTTATATTCCTGTACATAGGGGGCAGTATTATAGTAGTTATATTGCTGTACATAGAGGGCAGTATTATAGTAGTTATATCCCTGTACATAGAGGGCAGTATTATAGTAGTTATATTGCTGTACATAGGGGGCAGTATTATAGTAGTTATATTGCTGTACATAGGGGGCAGTATTATAGTAGTTATATTCCTGTACATAGAGGGCAGTATTATAGTAGTTATATTGCTGTACATATGGGGCAGTATTATAGTAGTTATATTCCTGTACATAGGGGCAGTATTATAGTAGTTATATTCCTGTACATAGAGGGCAGTATTATAGTAGTTATATTCCTGTACATAGAGGGCAGTATTATAGTAGTTATATTCTTGTACATAGGGGGCAGTATTATAGTAGTTATATTCTTGTACATAGGGGGCAGTATTATAGTAGTTATATTCTTGTACATAGGGGCAGTATTATAGTAGTTATATTCTTGTACATAGGGGGCAGTATTATAGTAGTTATATCCCTGTACATAGAGGGCAGTATTATAGTAGTTATATCCCTGTACATAGAGGGCAGTATTATAGTAGTTATATTGCTGTACATAGGGGGCAGTATTATAGTAGTTATATTCTTGTACATAGGGGGCAGTATTATAGTAGTTATATTCCTGTACATAGGGGGCAGTATTATAGTAGTTATATTCCTGTACATAGGGGGCAGTATTATAGTAGTTATATCCCTGTACATAGAGGGCAGTATTATATTAGTTATATCCCTGTACATAGAGGGCAGTATTATAGTAGTTATATTCTTGTACATAGGGGGCAGTATTATAGTAGTTATATTCTTGTACATAGGGGGCAGTATTATAGTAGTTATATTGCTGTACATAGGGGGCAGTATTATAGTAGTTATATTCCTGTACATAGGGGACAGTATTATAGTAGTTATATTCCTGTACATAGGGGGCAGTATTATAGTAGGTATATTCTTGTACATAGGGGGCAGTATTATAGTAGTTATATTCTTGTACATAGGGGGCAGTATTATAGTAGGTATATTCTTGTACATAGGGGGCAGTATTATAGTAGTTATATTCTTGTACATAGGGGGCAGTATTATAGTAGTTATATTCCTGTACATAGGGGGCAGTATTATAGTAGTTATATTCTTGTACATAGGGGGCAGTATTATAGTAGTTATATTCTTGTACATAGGGGGCAGTATTATAGTAGTTATATTCCTGTACATAGGGGGCAGTATTATAGTAGTTATATTGCTGTACATAGAGGGCAGTATTATAGTAGTTATATCCCTGTACATAGAGGGCAGTATTATAGTAGTTATATTGCTGTACATAGGGGGCAGTATTATAGTAGTTATATTCCTGTACATAGGGGGCAGTATTATAGTAGTTATATTCCTGTACATAGGGGGCAGTATTATAGTAGTAATATTCTTGTACATAGGGGGCAGTATTATAGTAGTTATATTGCTGTACATAGGGGGCAGTATTATAGTAGTTATATTCCTGTACATAGAGGGCAGTATTATAGTAGTTATATTGCTGTACATAGGGGGCAGTATTATAGTAGTTATATTCTTGTACCCCGGTGATGTATAACTTATCCTATACTTTGTGTTTCCTGTGCTGAATTTTATTTCACCATCAGATATTTTTATTTTTTGTTAAGAATTTATTTTCAATTTTCAAAAACTATGAGAAGATATAAGAGGCGACATCCGCCTCGGGGAAGTACAATCATGAATATCAAGCAGTAGTTTAAAAGGAGAAACATAAGATAATCGCATTGTTACATTTTCAGATTTTTCTGTTTTGTTGCTTTTTGACTCGTTGAAGTTATTTTTGTTTTGTGCTAAATGCAGCCAAAAAGTTCCAATTACGGCCGATGCGCGAGTTGTAACGTGTTGCCGCTGTCATCGGATGATTGTGTAGATCTGCGCTCGTAGTAATAATCACCACAGAATTATCCTGGTAAATAACCAATCACCGCACCGCGACTAATTACCGATGATTGATGGAGGGAAATGAGAGTCTTTTCTGGGAACGTTGTGATCTACGGTTTACCAGTCATTCAGATCATCAGCCAAAAGAAGAAGATAAAAGACAAAAATAGATAGAAAAAGAAAGAAATGGAAAACAGATGGAGAGTATATAGAATGGCACGTTCTCCGACGCTGATTCGGGTCTGCCGGAATTCACTAAGATTATGCGCCTGAGTTCCTGCAGGTGTCGCTGCTGCGCCGAGGTCCGCCGGAGTTCACCTTCTTCTTCTTGTGTAAGTGCTTGATCCTGCGACACAATTAGTTTTTTAAATTCCGCGGTTTTTCCAAATTCGCCAGGTTGTCCGATGGCCACGCCCCCCGATTTCTGTCACGAGCAAGCTGACAGCGATGCGCCACAATCCGCTTGCGTGTGGCAAAATCCCAGGGTATTTCGGCGCAAATCGGACATATTCGGGAAACCCGACAAAAGTGCGGCATTCGGACCCTTAGTAAATGCGCCCCAATTTGTCAATGGCACGAAGCTCCAGCAGTGAGAAGTCTCCCCACCCTCTGAAAATGACAATGAACCTTAATTATAGCCCAGATAACAAAGGTAACTTTGTGTATGACCATAGCGGGGCTCATTCACTAAGGGCGGTGCGCCAGTTTTCTGTTGGACTTTGCACGTTCCTTGTACAGCTTTGTACAACTTTGCTGCTTGTACAGCTGTTTAAGAAGTGTCCGCACCACATTTGTGTCGCACGTGACCCTTTTGTGGTGCGGCTGCACTATTCTTCATGCGACACAAATCACTGGACTTAAGGGGGTGTCCTGGGGCTCGGTCGGATCGTGCGTCAGATTTAATCTGGCACCCCCTGCACACTACACAAGTAACTGCACATAGTACTCCCTGCACTGTTCTTAGTAAATGTAGCACCAGCAGTAGAATAGTGAGTGCAGCTCTGGAGCTCATTACCTCGTTATCTCTGTGAGTGTGGGGTACCCCTGACCACTTAGGGAAGGTGCTCCAGGACTGGAGGCTGGTGGTTTTTAGGGAATTTCATACTTAATGTTTACGGATGACTGGCACTTTAATTAAAGGAAAGGGGGATGGGTGTTTGGGTTACTTACCCCTCCTCCTGATGCGTAAGCCTTTATAAGGCTGGTCTTTTCCCTTGCTCGGCCTCTTGCTTCAAGCAGATCCAGAACACCCCACCATCCCTACCTATTTTGAGATATTTGAGCTCCAGGAAAGAAACACCTCCACCTGGGGCCTGCTCTCTCCTCTCCCAGGGAGGGAGCGTGTTTCCAGGCATGAGCCAGGGCAGCAAGTCCCAGGCTGCTGCTTTGCGGTCTGGGCCGGCATTGGTAGCCAGCTACCGGCCAGCGCTGTGGAAGCCGTGGGGGTGAAAGGATCCACCAGGAACAGCAGCAATGCTGCTCCAACTTCCCCCTTAGAGTGCTTAGAGAGGTGAGGCTGACCTCAGTGAAGAGGGCTGGGGAATGCTGAGGACCCAGGAGTTTATGACTTCCGGGCTCTAGGCCACCTCTCTGAGTATGAAGAAGCCAGCAAGACGGTGAGGAGGCTACTGGAAGAGCTGAGGTGCGCCCATGCCAGGGCAGAAAAAGCCCAGAAAAAGCAGAAAGAGCAAATAATTGCTGAGATTTCAAGGCTAAAGACTGACACCCAGGCCTTGGAGGAGAGGAAGGCTGACCTGCTGGAGAGGAGTGGACCGTTCAAGGAAAAGATCATGAATGATAAGAGGTTCCGGGAGATGGAGAAGGAGAAGCAAAGGCTTCAGCCAGAGAGTCAGATGGAGGAGGAAAGTCCGATACCGTGCTGCGGTTCTGCCAGCCCGGGTGAAGACAGTGACGGAGGAGATCTGACGGCTCGAGTCCCCTGTGAAACCTCCAGGACTTTTCTTTTGGAGACGATTTGCCGGAGGATGCACCGGGGGGCAGCAAACCATGAAAGAAGAAGACCAAATCCATGGAAGTGGTGTGTCTTGTGTACAACCCACTCCCCATAAAATTCGGGATGGCCGAAGGGTCAGCTCATTGTGCGAGCCCCGTTACCCAGCCCAGCACAGGTCCTGCTCAGTGCCAGGGAGCGGGATGATTACAGCTGTAAGATCTGATGTGGCGATGGGCTTCGTCTTGGTTTGTGATAACAGTGGGGGAGCAGGGGAGGCATCGGCCGAAAGGCCGGACAGTAAGGGCGGCTTGGCTGTGGTGTTACTAACAAAAACCAGTGCTGTGGTGCGTCCCCCAGTGGGATGGGGGGGGGGGGGATAGCTCGGCACTGGTGGCAGCTTACGGTGCCTCGGCGCCTCTTCATGCTGTTGCTGCTGATCACTTGGTTATGGAGCGGCGCCAGAGTGGAGGGGGTCGCTTAGGGTTCCGGAACAAAAAGTGCTATTTTGTGTCGGTGTTGGAGATAATCTGCAGAGAAGTGCTGAGGAATGTGGAGATCAGTTGCGCCACATTCCAGCTAAAGATCAGCAGCGACTCTTACCTACCCCCAAGAAAAGTAAATAAACATCTGCTACTGATGATGCGGAGGGCACAAGTGTGACACTAGTTAGGGTCCCCTCTGGGCAATGCAGGGAACCTAGTGCGGAGGTGTGAGTGATGACAGTAATGTTGTGGTGGCTAATGTGAGTGAATGTTACAAATCCATTACCAGCTATGGGAGTGAGTGATGGAGTGACTGGTGGTGTGGCTGAGTGTAATAATGATTGCTGCTATTTGAGTTATCACTGTGGATTCTTAGACACTACGTCCCGCCTGATGTTTTATGTTGTTTGTCCAGCATAGCTGACATTTCTGGCTAACCTTTGTTCCATTGTATTTTAATTGATTGACTTCAATAAAGTTTAGAGTAGATTAGGTGTAACCTGTGTGGTGATCTCGGTCACCCGTACAGTCCTTGTCCTCTTTCCTTCGCTAATGCAGGCTCAGCCTCGGCGGATGAAAGCCAAGAGACTGAATCTTCCGGGGAGGGGACTAGCAGAGGCGGAGGAATGGAGGGGCCAGGGAAGAAAGACAGGAAAAATATGCCTGCCCAGCTAAGGCATCTAGAGAAGCGTCAACAGGAGAGAGAGCGGGGGGAGTCTCGGGCTACTGAGACAACCTCTGGCGCTGTCCTGGAGACCACACCTGTCGCTGAGGCCCCAGGGGATGATGTACTGGATGAGGAGGTCAGGAGGATCGAGAGAGAGAGAGGAAGGTGCCACGTCCACAGACTCCTCCCATTATGAGAGTATGGACGAGGATAATAGGGCGTGACTAGAGGAAAAGCGTAAGCGTGGCACCAAAAAGAAGAATAAGGGTAAAAAGAAGGGAGGTGTAAGATCTTCTCCCTCCCTGACTAAGGTACCCAAGGAAGGTGCAACCGACCCCCCGCTGGTCAAACTTTCAAATAGATTCCTGGCCCTGGATGGAGCCTCTCCTGCTAATGGAGGGGCTGAGGGTGAAGGGCCAGAGGTGGCGGAGGGGTCTGCAGGGGGTGCCGAGTCTCCCCCTGGGGAGTCAGGGTCCTCAGGAGGGGAGACTGGCCCAGAGTCTGGAGACGAGGATGAGGGGGCAGGTCCTGGATCTGCCCCTGAAGCATCAGAGGTGCGGGAGATGGACACCACAATATGTCTAAAAAGGGGGTGTTCATTTCCCGAGGGTGGTGGTAAGATGGGTAAAAAGAAAGCCGTCTAACTCAATCACTCATGATGGCGGCACACACTGCAGACCCCTCCGCCACCTCTGGACACTGGCGATGGACAATGGACACTGGCGTCCATTAATGTCGCCAGCATTAAGTCTGATGCGGCTAGATTTGCGGCCTTTGATTTTCTCGGCCGTGTTGAAGCCGACATTTTATTTTTGCAGGAGACCAGGCTGCCAGATTTGGCAGCCGTGTTTAAAGCTAAGAGGGAATGGAGACACGGGCCTTCCTATTGGTCTCTTGCGACCGAGCCGTATATCGGAGTGGCGGTCCTTTTTACCGCACCCGTAGAATGCAGACGAGTTATTGAGTTAGAAATGGGTAGATGCCTGATCCTGGATGTCCTCATGAAGGGACAAGAACTTCGTCTTATTAACATCTATGGACCCCAGTCCAAGTGGGACAGGAAGTGTCTGTTTATGAGGATCCAGCCCTACCTTTTTACAAGTCGGCAGGTGGTCTTTGGAGGGGACTTCAATGCTGTCACGAGGTCCCAGGATAGGGGAGGTTCCAGAGACAAGCTGACTTATGATAGCGTCGCTCTTAATGGTGGGAGATGCTCAAGAAAAGGGTGGCGAGATTCTTCCGCCGCTCTCCAGCCTAAGGAGCCTGGACAGGTACCGCCTGTATCAGGGCCTGAGGAGGAAACTCGAGCATCTCGTCTCAACTGGAGGTAGTCGTGAGGACATCTCCAGAGTGAAATCCTTGCTGAAGAGGTGTCAGTACGATAGACACGCATCTTTGGTTTTTGAGAGGGATTACGGGAAATACCGCTCGCCCGACCCTTACAGAAACTGCAAGATGTCAGTGAATGGTAAAGTTGTCACGGGACTGGTTGACAGTACGGGATCCCTGAAAAGGTCCAGATCAGGGATTCTGGAGGTCGTCAGATCCTTCTACTCACACCTCTTGGGCAGGAAGGATCTAGATCGGGATGTGATGTCGGCTTTCCTGGAAGAAACTGTCCCTGAGCCAGGAGTAGACCCCTCTCTTGATGTTTTGACAGAGATGATCAGTGAAGAGGAAGTCAGCCGGGCGATTGAAGGGCTCGCCCTCAAGAAATCGCCGGGTCCGGATGGCTTAACATCTGAGTTTTATAAGACCTTTAAGGACGCCTTGGTTCCCCTCTTGACTGAGGTATTCAATGAGTGTCTTTCCTCGGGCGCTCTGCCGAAGTCAATGAGGAGGTCAGCCCTGATCATCCTGTCAAAGGGTAAGGACCGATCTCGTATTGACTGGCGTCCCATAGCGCTTCTCAATACGGACAGAAAGGTTTTGGCAAACGTGCTATTTAATCGGCTGGTCCAGTTTGCGCCCCGGCTCCTTTCGGGGACCCAGCACTGCTCTGTTCCAGGCCGCAGTACATTTAGTGCTGTGCTTTGTGTCCTGGAGGCAGTGGAGCAGGGCAGGGCTGGTAACTGGAAGGGGTACTTGCTGTCCTTGTATCAGGCAAAAGCGTTTGATCGGGTTAACCACGAGTACCTCTGGTCTGTCCTTCTGAGGTATGGCCTGCCGGGGGAGTTTGTCGATTGGCTGAAAGTTTTGTACACAGGGGCAGAGAGTTTCCCACTTGTGAACGGTTGGATTGGCCGCTCTTTTGAGGTCGGGTCTAGTGTTCGCCAGGGTTGTCCTCTGAGCCCACTTTTATACGTGTTCGCGATTGACCCATTCCTTAAGAGGGTTGATCGTGGGCCGTTGGTGGGAGTCGGGATGGACCAGGCGGCACCGGAAGCCACTCTAAGGGTGGTAGCGTACGCTGATGATGTCACTGTTTTTGTGTCCTCGAGAGGGGAGGTGCAGTGGGTGATGTCAGAGGTTGACCACTACTCAGAGGCTTCTGGGTCCAAGATCAACCGGGATAAGTGTGAGAGTCTCTGGATGGGAGAGGGGGATCCAGGCTTTGATCTCCCGGACACTCTTCCAGGGCCCCAGGACTCCGCCAAAGTTCTAGGCATCGAATTCGGCCAGGGGGATTACCCCATGCAAAACTGGGACGGCAGGCTTAAGATCGCCGCCCAGAAGGTGGACCAGTGGAAGGGTTGGTCTTTGACCCTCAGGGAAAGGGTGAACCTGATTAAAACTTACCTGCTTCCGCTGCTGATTTATCTGGGCAGTGTGTGCATGTTGCCAGAGCCCCTCTGGACTCGGGTCTACAGTCTGTTCTTCCAACTGTTATGGGGGAATAGGCTGAACCTTATCAAGAGGGAGGTTACTTACCGCACGAGGAGACAAGGAGGGTTGTGTATGGTCAACCCTGTGGTATTCCTAGTGAACACCTTTCTTAAGATCAATGTAGCAAACCTCTGGAAAGAGAGGGCTCCTCCGTGGGTATACTACTGCAGGGGATGGGCTCCTCCGTGGGTATACTCCTGCAGGGGATGGGCTCCTCCGTGGGTATACTCTTGCAGGGGATGGGCTCCTCCGTGGGTATACTCCTGCAGGGGATGGTTTAGGCCTTTCTTCCAGGAATGGGAGACAGGAGGGCAAGTGAAGGATCTTCACACACCGCATGGGCATCTTCCGGCTTACGCTACCCCGGTTCTGAAGGTGATTCGCCGGTGGGGTCTGGGAATGTGGGAGATCAGGACCATGTCGAGGAAACTCCTTGACAAGAGGGTTCTGTTGACCCATTTCCAGAAGCCTCTGGCCCTCAGGGATTGCCCAAGTCGGGATCCTCGGGTGGGTTTGAGTTTATTGAATTCCATCAGGATCCCCTTGAAGTTTTGGGACGTGACTTGGCGCTGCTTCCATGGAAAGCTGTGTGTGAGGGACAATCTGAAGTGTAGGAGCTCTGAGGAAAGGGGTTGTCCCCGGGAGGAGTGCGGTGGCCTGCTGGAGAGCATGGACCACTTCCTGCTTCAGTGTCTCTTTAACACAGAGGTGTACAACCGGGTGGGCGCTTCCATCCATTGGCCCGGGTTGGCCGGTCTCTCCTATGCGGAGTGGGCCTATGGAGCATTCAGAGGCCTGGGTGGCCGGGACCGCTGCACGTTATTCCTAGTTAGTCTAGTGGTCAGGTACCACACGTGGAACGCACGGTGTTTAGTATCGACGCAGCGTAAAATCCTCCCGGTGGATGAGGTGGTTAGGAACATTCTGGGTGACCTGGTGAAGGTGCGCTCTCTGGAGTATGAGAGGCTGGGCACGGGGAGGGCCTCTCTCCTTAGTGTCCCCTAGTCTGTCCTCTCCCCTCCTGGTGAAGGTGCACTCTCTGGAGTATGAGAGGCTGGGCACGGGGAGGACCTCTCTCCTTAGTGTCCCTTAGTCTGTCCTCTCCCCTCCTGGTGAAGGTGCACTCTCTGGAGTATGAGAGGCTGGGCACGGGGAGGGCCTCTCTCCTTAGTGTCCCTTAGTCTGTCCTCTCCCTCCTGGTGAAGGTGTGCTCTCTGGAGTATGAGAGGCTGGGCACGGGGAGGGCCTCTCTCCTTTGGAGGGGCTTCTCCTTTAGTGTCCCTTAGTCAGTCATCTCCGCTCTAGAGTATAATACAGGATGTTACTCAGGATCAGTACAGGATATGTAATTTCATGTATATACAGTCTCCTCTCCCCAGAATGAAATGGCAGATAACAGAGAGTTATAGTTTATATCTCCATTTCAGTCATCTGGCAGCTAACAGGTTAAACATTACAGCAGATTATATTGCCCTGCTTTTTCCCTGCATCCTTAGTCAGCAGCTTCTATCTTTGTGACTAATGACCATAAAATTGGATATTGCACGGAGAGGCTCGGTTTATGTACATACACATTGTTTTATATCTTGAAACCAAAGCAATTACCACGAGTCACCGGAATTATCTGCCGCTGCCGATTATTGCAGCAGATCAGGAGAAGCAAGTAATGTGCACAGCGACTATTACATGATATCACCCAACCGGGAATAATGGGACACGGATCAGGTATCCGATGAACAGAACATACATGACATGTACTGATCCTGAGTTACATCCTGTATTATACTCCAGAGCTGCACTCACTATTCTGCTGCTGGTGCAGTCACTGTGTACATACATGACATTACTTATCCTGTACTGATCCTGAGTTACATCCTGTATTATACCCCAGAGCTGCACTCACTATTCTGCTGCTGGTGCAGTCACTGTGTACATACATGACATTACTTATCCTGTACTGATCCCGAGTTACATCCTGTATTATACCCCAGAGCTGCACTCACTATTCTGCTGCTGGTGCAGTCACTGTGTACATACATGACATTACTTATCCTGTACTGATCCTGAGTTACATCCTGTATTATACCCCAGAGCTGCACTCACTATTCTGCTGGTGCAGTCACTTGGTACACTGGGTACCAGCATTATATGTACTGCACACATCAATATATACCAGCATTACATGTACTGCACACATCAATATATACCAGCATTACATGTCCTACACCCATCAACATATACCAGCATTTTCATGTCCTACACACATCAACATATACCAGCATTTTCATGTCCTACACACTTCACTATATACCAGCATTACATATACTACACACATCACTATATACCAGCATGACATGTACTACACACATCCCTATATACCAGCATTACATGTACTACACACATCACTATATAACAGCATTACATGTCCTACACCCATCAACATATACCAGCATTTTCATGTCCTACACACATCCCTATATACCAGCATTACATGTCCTACACACATCCCTATATACCAGCATTAAATGTACAACACACTTCACTATATACCAGCATTACATATACTACACACATCACTATATACCAGCATTACATGTACTACATACATCACTATATACCAGCATTACATGTACTACATACATTACTATATACCTGCATTACATGTACTACACAGATTACTACACTCATCGGTCACTTTATTAGGTACACCTGTTCAACTGCTCGTTAACACTTAATTTCTAATCAGCCAATCACATGGCGGCAGTGCATTTAGGCATGTAGACATGGTCAAGACAATCTCCTGCAGTTCTCCCGAGCATCAGTATGGGGAAGAAAGGGGATTTGAGGCCTTTGAACGTGACATGGTTGTTGGTGCCAGAAGGGCTGGTCTGAGTATTTCAGAAACTGCTGATCTACTGGGATTTTCACGCACAACCATCTCTAGGGTTTACAGAGAATGGTCCGAAAAATAAAAAACATCCAGTGAGCGGCAGTTCTGTGGGCGGAAATGCCTTGTTGATGCCAGAGGTCAGAGGAGAATGGGCAGACTGGTTAGAGCTGATAGAAAGGCAACAGTGACTCAAATCGCCACCCGTTACAACCAAGGTAGACAGAAGAGCATCTCTGAACGCACAGTACGTCCAACTCTGAGGCAGATGGGCTACAGCAGCAGAAGACCACACCGGGTGCCACTCCTTTCAGCTAAGAACAGGAAACTGAGGCTACAATTTGCACAAGCTCATCGAAATTGGACAGTAGAAGATTGGAAAAACGTTGCCTGGTCTGATGAGTCTCGATTTCTGCTGCGACATTTGGATGGTAGGGTCAGAATTTGGCGTCAACAACATGAAAGCATGGATCCATCCTGCCTTGTATCAGCGGGTCAGGCTGGTGGTGGTGGTGTCATGGATCCATCTTGCCTTGTATCAGCGGGTCAGGCGGGTGGTGGTGGTGTCATGGATCCATCCTGCCTTGTATCAGCGGCTCAGGCTGGTGCTGGTGTCATGGATCCATCCTGCCTTGTATCAGCGGGTCAGGCTGGTGGTGGTGGTGTCATGGATCCATCCTGCCTTGTATCAGCGGCTCAGGCTGGTGCTGGTGTCATGGATCCATCCTGCCTTGTATCAGCGGGTCAGGCTGGTGGTGGTGGTGTCATGGTGTCTTTGGGCCCCTTGGTAACGCCACAGCCTACCTGAGTATTGTTGCTGCCCATGTCCATCCCTTTATGAGCACAATGTACCCTGTAACATCTGATGGCTACTTTCAGCAGGATAATGCGCCATGTCATAAAGCTGGAATCATCTCAGACTGGTTTCTTGAACATGACAATGAGGTCACTGGACACAAATGGCCTCCACAGTCACCAGATCTCAATCCAATAGAGCATCTTTGGGATGTGGTGGAACGGGAGATTCGCATCATGGATGTGCAGCCGACAAATCTGCGGCAACTGTGTGATGCCATCATGTCAATATGGAGCAAAATCTCTGAGGAGCTTCCAGCACCTTGTTGTATCTATGCCACGAAGAATTGAGGCAGTTCTGAAGGCAAAAGGGGGTCCATCCCGTTACTAGCATGGTGGACCTAATAAAGTGGCCGGTGAGTGTATATACCAGCATTACAGGTCCTACACACATCCCTATATACCAGCATTACATGTACTACACACACTACTATATACCAGCATTACCTCTACTACACACATCACTATTTACCAGCATTACATATACTGCATACATCAATATATACCAGCATTACATGTACTACACACATAACAATATCCCAGCATTACACGTACTACACACATCACTATATACCAGCATTACATGTACTACACACATTACTATATACCAGCATTACATGTACTACACACATTACTATATACCAGCATTACATGTACTACACACATTACTATATACCAGCATTACCTCTACTACACACATTACTATATACCAGCATTATATGCCCAAAACACATAAATATACACCAACATTACATGTCCTGCACATCTGGGCTGCACTCAGACACAGACATCACTTACTGTAAGGCTGTCGCTGTCTCTTTCTATGTCAGTGTTGGTCCAGTCCATCCTGATTTTCTTCGTGTAGTCTCCTCCTTGTCAACCCTTCTCCATCAGGTAAAGAACGTAATAGAAACTATTCCAAGCCATGACATACTATAATATACCATATAATTCCCATCTCATTAATCCGGTAGCACCAGCACACTTCGTAAGTATATAGGTAGCCCATACCCTCAACATATAGCCAGCAAATATCTATCCAGCCAGCCCCATAGTATATAGCCAGCCAGTCCCCTGCCCCCCCAAGTATATAGCCAGCCATTCCCTAGTAGTATATAGCCAGCATGCCCCCCTCCCAGTTGTATATAGCCAGCATACACCCCTGTAGTATATAGCCAGCCATTCCCTAGTAGTATATAGCCAGCATGCCCCCCCCAGTAGTATATAGCCAGCATACACCCCTTTAGTATATAGCCAGCCTGCCCCCCATTAAAAAGCCAACCTGCCTCTCTGTAGTATATATACAGCAGCCCCCCTGTAGTATATAGCCAACCTGCACACCCTGTAGTATACAGCCAGCCACTCCTGTAGTATATAGTCAGCCCCATAGTATATGGCCAGCCAGCCCCCTGTAGTATATAGCCTGCCAGCCCCCTGTGGTATATATCCAGTTTGCCCCCTGTAGTATATAGCCTGCCACCCATTGTATACATCCAGCCTGTCCCTCCCTTTAGTCTATACCCTGCCCCCAATGTATACAGCCAGCCTGCCCCTCACTGTAGTATATAGCCTGTGCCCCCATTGTATACAGTCAGCCTACCCCTCCCTGTAGTATGTAGCCTGCCCTTCCCTGTAGCATACAGCCAGCCTGCCCTCCCTGTAGTATACAGCCAGCCTACCCCTCCCTGTAGTATATAGCCTGCCCCCCATAATGTATAGCCAGCCTGCCCCTCCCAGTAGTATATAGCCTGCCCCCCGTAATATATAGCCAGCCTGCCCCTCCCTGTAGTATATAGCCTGCTCCCCCCCCCCATTGTATACAGCCAGCCTGCCATTTCCTGTAGTATATAACCTGCCCCCCCATGGTATAAAGCCAGTCTGCTCCTCCCTGTAGTTTACAGCCCCCCCCCCCATTGTATACAGCCAGCCTGCCCCCCTGTAGTATGGTTGATAAAGGCTCAGATTAGGAGCCGAAAACGCGTTCCCATTGATGTTCCTGCATTGATGTAGGTTACTTCTCCACCTTAAAATTTAAACATCAGAGTTTGCGAGTGCCGGGATTTCTTCATTTATACCCCCTGTAATATATAGCCCCCCCCCATTGTATACAGCCAGCCTGCCCCCCTGTAGTATATAGCCCCCCCCCCATTGTATACAGCCAGCCTGCCCCCCTGTAGTATATAGCCCCCCCATTGTATACAGCCAGCCTGCCCCCCTGTAGTATATAGCCCCCCCCATTGTATACAGCCAGCCTGCCCCCCCTGTAGTATATAGCCCCCCCCCCATTGTATACAGCCAGCCTGTCCCCCTGTAGTATATAGCCCCCCCCCATTGTATACAGCCAGCCTGCCCCCTGTAGTATATAGCCCCCCCATTGTATACAGCCAGCCTGTCCCCCTGTAGTATATAGCCCCCCCCCATTGTATAAAGCCAGCCTGCCCCCCTGTAGTATATAGCCCCCCCATTGTATACAGCCAGCCTGCCCCCCTGTAGTATATAGCCCCCCCCATTGTATACAGCCAGCCTGCCCCCCCTGTAGTATATAGCCCCCCCCCATTGTATACAGCCAGCCTGTCCCCCTGTAGTATATAGCCCCCCCCATTGTATACAGCCAGCCTGCCCCCTGTAGTATATAGCCCCCCCATTGTATACAGCCAGCCTGCCCCCCTGTAGTATATAGCCCCCCCCATTGTATACAGCCAGCCTGCCCCCCTGTAGTATATAGCCCCCCCCATTGTATACAGCCAGCCTGTCCCCCTGTAGTATATAGCCCCCCCCCCATTGTATACAGCCAGCCTGTCCCCCTGTAGTATAAAGCCTGCCTCAAAAAATAATAAAATAATACTCACCTACCTGCGCTCCCTGAAACCGCATGGTCCGTCCCATGTCAACATCAGGGTCAGCTCCAGGCTACATTAGGCCCCTGGGCAACATAGCCTCAGGGGGACCCTTTACAGTGAACTAACCTGGTGGCATTAAAAAATCAGAAACTCCTGTTCCCTAAAATACTCCCTAGTTCATTATCCCAAACAGCCCCCTCATAGGTATTTTATACAAAGCCCCCACACCCTCTATGGATTCGTTAGATACAGGCCCCCCCAGCAGCTCTGGGCCCGGCACTTGCCCAGGTTTGCCCAGTGCTGTCGCCGGCCCTGGAACACACATATCAAAGTTTCTTTTTTTACAACCACCAGCGCCCCCCATGTCTGCAGGTTGTGTGCGGTATTACCATAGAGCTCTATTACAGTGTTTTTCAGCTGCAGTACCACGACCTTCCTGCACACAGCGGTGGCGCTCTTATTTCTTCACATCCCATCATCGGCATTCACTGCAGCCGAGTTTGAAGGTTCAATGACACCGTCTGGCTTTGAAGGTCACCACCAGATTTCGGTGTCTCGATGCTTCCCTTTGAAGGCAGCGGTTGTAGTTGTTGCGCTGCCGCCCGCTGGCTCCTCACTCATCTTAAAGTGGTTGATGCATAATTCATGAGCGCGGCGGCGGCGGCTGCACTCTCAGCTTGCGGAGCGTTTCTTTGCTCTCCATGTGACAGCCGTCTATAGCGCCCCCCCCCCCCCCCTCTTCTTCTTTCTTTACATCTTCGTGTTTTCGCTTATTTGTTTCTAGAGTTTCAGATCCCGTCACTTCATCCCGTTCCTCTCCCGGTCGCGGCGATGGAGTTGTTGACGCGCCGCTGAGCCCTCTAAAAAAAAACCTCTTTCAAATATTTAAAAGTCAACAAGCGGCGACGCTCCGTAACAGTTTCATTTCCATTTCCAGGCCGCGCCGCTTCTTGATGTTTTTTTGATGGTTTGTAATTTCTGTTGTATTTAATATGGGAGCTAAGTGGCGGTATTATGAGTAATAAAGGCGCAGCGGCGGGGGCGGCCAGCGCGCTTTAATGTTGATTAATGAAATTTAATATTACCTGATAACGACGCGGGGGGAGGGGGAGAGCAAATGGATATCATTCCATATTCAGAGCAGGATTGGCTGCGCGGTGCATTTTGCAGAGTGGCCACCAGGGGGCGCTGTTCCTGCACGCAGACCTCTGGATGGGAACTGCACTTACAGCTCAGCAGAGCTTCAGGCATTAACCATGTGTGACCTGCAGCATTACCCGGGGGAGGCAGCGGAGCCTGCAGGCCACCGCGGGGTTAAGTGTCGGGAGCCGCACATTTACTTGTTATTTGCTTCATCAAGCGTCAACGCGTTCAGGAAACTTTACGTAAAAGATTCCGAGAGCAAGAAAGAGAAAGCGAAATGCGGGAAATAGATACAGAGAGGCCACAGGGGAAGGAATAGGAGGGGGCACCAGAAAAATACAGACCACGGGATTCCTTACTTGTGCTATCAATGTGTAAGGAATTGGTGCCGATCCATTGCGCAGCAGTGTGAGGACACACCCCCAGGGCACCTAGAGAAGCTACAATCCTGGAACATAAGTCTATTTATAACAGTCCTGCTGCTACTAACATTATACACAACGGTTATGACTACATGTCTCTCCAGGGACAATAAATAACACTGGCTGCAGAGAGCACAGAGCACAGCAGTGTGAGGACACACCCACAATGCAAGTGGAGAAGCTACAATCCTGAAACATAAATCCATATATCACAGTCCTGCTGCTACTAACAACACAAACAAAGGTTATGATTACACCGCTCTCCAGGGACAATACATAACACTGGCTGCAGAGAGCACAGAGCACAGCAGTGTGAGGTCTGATTACACATCTCTCCAGGGACAATACATAACACTGGCTGCAGAGAGCACAGAGCACAGCAGTGTGAGGTCTGATTACACATCTCTCCAGGGACAATGCATAACACTGGCTGCAGAGAGTACAGAGCACAGCAGTGTGAGGTCTGATTACACATCTCTCCAGGGACAATACATAACACTGGCTGCAGAGAGCACAGAGCACAGCAGTGTGAGGTCTGATTACACATCTCTCCAGGGACAATACATAACACTGGCTGCAGAGAGCACAGAGCACAGCAGTGTCAGGTCTGATTACACATCTCTCCAGGGACAGTACATTACACTGGCTGCAGAGAGCACAGAGCACAGCAGTGTGAGGTCTGATTACACATCTCTCCAGGGACAATACATAACACTGGCTGCAGAGAGCACAGAGCAAAGCAGTGTGAGGTCTGATTACACATCTCTCCAGGGACAGTACATAACACTGGCTGCAGAGAGCACAGAGCAAAGCAGTGTGAGGTCTGATTACACATCTCTCCAGGGACAATACATAACACTGGCTGCAGAGAGCACAGAGCACAGCAGTGCGAGGTCTGATTATACATCTCTCCAGGGACAACACATAACACTGGCTGCAGAGAGCACAGAGCACAGCAATGTGAGGTCTGATTACACATCTCTCCAGGGACAGTACATAACACTGGCTGCAGAGAGCACAGAGCACAGCAGTGTGAGATCTGATTATACATCTCTCCAGGCACAATACATAACACTGGCTGCAGAGAGCACAGAGCACAGCAGTGTGAGGTCTGATTATACATCTCTCCAGGCACAATACATAACACTGGCTGCAGAGAGCACAGAGCACAGCAGTGTGAGGTCTGATTATACATCTCTCCAGGCACAATACATAACACTGGCTGCAGAGAGCACAGAGCACAGCAGTGTGAGGTCTGATTACACATCTCTCCAGGGACAATACATAACACTGGCTGCAGAGAGCACAGAGCACAGCAGTGTGAGGTCTGATTACACATCTCTCCAGGGACAATACATAACACTGGCTGCAGAGAGCACAGAGCACAGCAGTGTGATGTCTGATTACATATCTCTCCAGGGACAGTACATAACACTGGCCGCAGAGAGCACAGAGCACAGCAGTGTGAGGTCTAATTAAACATCTCTCCAGGGACAATACATAACACTGGCTGCAGAGAGCACAGAGCACAGCAGTGTGAGGTCTGATTACACATCTCTCCAGGGACAATACATAACACTGGCTGCAGTCTGTATGGTCACACCTGCTGACAGGTTCCCTTTCATTGCTCAGTAAGTTGCGTTGTCGGGGTGCAGTGAGGATGAGGTCTGTGATCGTTAATTACTGACCGGCACCCACATAGATCATTACACGGATGTCCTTGAACCCCAAATGTTCCTCCTCCTCCATATTTCCTGTCGGTGATCACATGACCCGTCTCCGTCCTCAGCAGGTTCTCGTCCTCTTATAATGTCGCTGTCTGGAGAAGATGCGCCTCCGATGTCTCCATGAGAGTAAAACATATTTGTTCACTGCAGGGAAGCAGAGATATAAAGCCAAGCCTCAGCCTGCGCCGCCTGCCCCCCGCGGATCACCTGCTGACGCCACCGCTGCGCTAATCACTTCCCTCCGCCATCACCTCGCCGCGCGCTTCCTGCACAATTCCGATGAATTCAGCAATTTTGAGGCTTGTGTTAAACCGCGACAAATTGTCATCTCTGGGAAAGGGGGCACTTACTTATTACCGACAAACAACGTCCTGATCAGAAGAAACAATGTTCAGCGCAGCGAGGCGTTACAATGTATCACTTACTTCTTCCCTTCACGGGTGAAAAGAGGATGAAATGTGAAAATTACCGCAGACCGCCAAACATCGCAAAGATGTCACCGGGAAAGCAAAACCCGTGTGCTGCATCTGACACACTGCACCAAACCCTCTCCAGTACATGTCACCTGCATCTACACTAAATGTTTCACATCATGTGAGGAGTTTCAGAAGCTGCAAATCTACATGTATAATGTCCCCTCTCTGCCCCCACACAGTATAATGTCCCCTCTCTGCCCCCGCACAGTATAATGTCCCCTCTCTGCCCCCGCACAGTATAATGTCCCCTCTCTGCCCCCGCACAGTATAATGTCCCCTCTCTGCCCCCACACAGTATAATGTCCCCTCTCTACCCCCACACACACAGTATAATGTCCCCTCTCTGCCCCCACACACACAGTATAATGTCCCCTCTCTGCCCCCACACACACAGTATAATGTCCCCTCTCTGCCCCCGCACAGTATAATGTCCCCTCTCTGCCCCCACACAGTATAATGTCCCCTCTCTGCCCCCGCACAGTATAATGTCCCCTCTCTGCCCCCGCACAGTATAATGTCCCCTCTCTGCCCCCGCACAGTATAATGTCCCCTCTCTGCCCCCCCACAGTATAATGTCCCCTCTCTGCCCCCGCACAGTATAATGTCCCCTCTCTGCCCCCGCACAGTATAATGTCCCCTCTCTGCCCCCCCACACAGTATAATGTCCCCTCTCTTCCCCCGCACACAGTATAATGTCCCCTCTCTGCCCCCCCACACAGTATAATGTCCCCTCTCTGCCCCCCCACACAGTATAATGTCCTCTCACTGCCCCCGCACAGTATGATGTCCCCTCTCTGCCCCCACACAGTATAATGTCCCCTCTCTGCCCCCGCACAGTATAATGTCCCCTCTCTGCCCCCGCACAGTATAATGTCCTCTCACTGCCCCCGCACAGTATTATGTCCCCTCTCTGCCCCCGCACAGTATAATGTCCCCTCTCTGCCCCCACACAGTATAATGTCCCCTCTCTGCCCCCGCACAGTATAATGTCCCCTCTCTGCCCCCACACAGTATAATGTCCCCTCTCTGCCCCCGCACAGTATAATGTCCCCTCTCTGCTCCCGCACAGTATAATGTCCCCTCTCTGCCCCCACACAGTATAATGTCCCCTCTCTGCTCCCCCACAGTATAATGTCCCCTCTCTGCCCCCGCACACAGTATAATGTCCCCTCTCTGCCCCCGCACACAGTATAATGTCCTCTCTCTGCCCCCGCACAGTATAATGTCCCCTCTCTGCCCCCGCACAGTATAATTTCCCCTCTCTGCTCCCGCACAGTATAATGTCCCCTCTCTGCCCCCACACAGTATAATGTCCCCTCTCTGCCCCCACACAGTATAATGTCCCCTCTCTGCCCCCGCACAGTATAATGTCCCCTCTCTGCCCCCGCACAGTATAATGTCCCCTCTCTGCCCCCACACAGTATAATGTCCCCTCTCTGCCCCCGCACAGTATAATGTCCCCTCTCTGCTCCCGCACAGTATAATGTCCCCTCTCTGCCCCCACACAGTATAATGTCCCCTCTCTGCCCCCACACAGTATAATGTCCCCTCTCTGCCCCCCCCCACAGTATAATGTCCCCTCTCTGCCCCCACACAGTATAATGTCCCCTCTCTGCCCCCGCACAGTATAATGTCCCCTCTCTGCCCCAGCACAGTATAATGTCCCCTCTCTGCCCCCCCACAGTATAATGTCCCCTCTCTGCTCCCCCACACAGTATAATGTCCCCTCTCTGCCCCCGCACAGTATAATGTCCTCTCTCTGCCCCCACACAGTATAATGTCCCCTCTCTGCTCCCCCGCACAGTATAATGTCCCCTCTCTGCCCCCGCACAGTATAATGTCCCCTCTCTGCCCCCGCACAGTATAATGTCCCCTCTCTGCCCCCGCACAGTATAATGTCCCCTCTCTGCCCCCACACAGTATAATGTCCCCTCTCTGCCCCCGCACAGTATAATGTCCCCTCTCTGCCCCCCCACACAGTATAATGTCCCCTCTCTGCCCCCGCACAGTATAATGTCCCCTCTCTGCCCCCGCACAGTATAATGTCCCCTCTCTGCCCCCGCACAGTATAATGTCCCCTCTCTGCCCCCACACAGTATAATGTCCCCTCTCTGCTCCCCCACAGTATAATGTCCCCTCTCTGCCCCCGCACACACACAGTATAATGTCCCCTCTCTGCCCCCCCACACAGTATAATGTCCCCTCTCTGCCCCCGCACAGTATAATGTCCCCTCTCTGCCCCCGCACAGTATAATGTCCCCTCTCTGCCCCCGCACAGTATAATGTCCCCTCTCTGCCCCCGCACAGTATAATGTCCCCTCTCTGCCCCCGCACAGTATAATGTCCCCTCTCTGCCCCCGCACAGTATAATGTCCCCTCTCTGCCACCACACAGTATAATTGCCCCTCTCTGCCCCCGCACAGTATAATGTCCCCTCTCTGCCCCCCCACACTGCCCCCCACCACACAGTATAATGTCCCCTCTCTGCCCCCCCCACAGTATAATGTCCCCTCTCTGCCCCCGCACAGTATAATGTCCCCTCTCTGCCCCCGCACAGTATAATGTCCCCTCTCTGCCCCCGCACAGTATAATGGCCCCTCTCTGCCCCCGCACAGTATAATGGCCCCTCTCTGCCCCCGCACAGTATAATGTCCCCTCTCTGCCCCCGCACAGTATAATGTCCCCTCTCTGCCCCCGCACAGTATAATGTCCCCTCTCTGCCCCCCCACACTGCCCCCCACCACACAGTATAATGTCCCCTCTCTGCCCCCCCCCCACAGTATAATGTCCCCTCTCTGCCCCCCCACACTGCCCCCCACCACACAGTATAATGTCTCTCTCTGCCCCCCCCCACAGTATAATGTCCCCTCTCTGCCCCCGCACAGTATAATGTCCCCTCTCTGCTCCCCCACACAGTATAATGTCCCCTCTCTGCCCCCCCCACAGTATAATGTCCCCTCTCTGCCCCCGCACAGTATAATGTCCCCTCTCTGCCCCCGCACAGTATAATGTCCCCTCTCTGCCCCCACACAGTATAATGTCCCCTCTCTGCCCCCACACAGTATAATGTCCCCTCTCTGCCCCCCACACAGTATAATGTCCCCTCTCTGCCCCCCCACACAGTATAATGTCCCCTCTCTGCCCCCGCACAGTATAATGTCCCCTCTCTGCCCCCCACACAGTATAATGTCCCCTCTCTGCCCCCGCACAGTATAATGTCCTCTCACTGCCCCCGCACAGTATAATGTCCCCTCTCTGCCCCCGCACAGTATAATGTCCTCTCACTGCCCCCGCACAGTATAATGTCCCCTCTCTGCCCCCGCACAGTATAATGTCCCCTCTCTGCCCCCGCACAGTATAATGTCCCCTCTCTGCCCCCACACAGTATAATGTCCCCTCTCTGCCCCCCCACACTGCCCCCCACCACACAGTATAATGTCCCCTCTCTGCCCCCCCCCCCACAGTATAATATCCCCTCTCTGCCCCCCCACACTGTCCCCCACCACACAGTATAATGTCCCCTCTCTGCCCCCCCACAGTATAATGTCCCCTCTCTGCCCCCCCCACAGTATAATGTCCCCTCTCTGCCCCCGCACAGTATAATGTCCCCTCTCTGCCCCCACACAGTATAATGTCCCCTCTCTGCCCCCCCCCCACAGTATAATGTCCCCTCTCTGCCCCCGCACAGTATAATGTCCCCTCTCTGCCCCCACACAGTATAATGTCCCCTCTCTGCCCCCGCACAGTATAATGTCCCCTCTCTGCCCCCACACAGTATAATGTCCCCTCTCTGCCCCCACACAGTATAATGTCCCCTCTCTGCCCCCGCACACACACAGTATAATGTCCTCTCTCTGTCCCCGCACACACACAGTATAATGTCCCCTCTCTGCCCCCGCACAGTATAATGTCCCCTCTCTGCCCCCCCACAGTATAATGTCCCCTCTCTGCCCCCGCACAGTATAATGTCCCCTCTCTGCCCCCGCACAGTATAATGTCCCCTCTCTGCCCCCGCACAGTATAATGTCCCCTCTCTGTCCCCGCACACACACAGTATAATGTCCCCTCTCTGCCCCCGCACAGTATAATGTCCCCTCTCTGCCCCCGCACAGTATAATGTCCCCTCTCTGCCCCCCCACAGTATAATGTCCCCTCTCTGCCCCCGCACAGTATAATGTCCCCTCTCTGCCCCCGCACAGTATAATGTCCCCTCTCTGCCCCCGCACAGTATAATGTCCCCTCTCTGCTCCCCCACAGTATAATGTCCCCTCTCTGCCCCCGCACAGTATAATGTCCCCTCTCTGCCCCCGCACAGTATAATGTCCCCTCTCTGCCCCCGCACAGTATAATGTCCCCTCTCTGCCCCACACACAGTATAATGTCCCCTCTCTGCTCCCGCACAGTATAATGTCCTCTCTCTGCCCCCACACAGTATAATGTCCTCTCACTGCCCCCCACACACACAGTATAATGTCCCCTCTCTGCCCCCGCACAGTATAATGTCCCCTCTCTGCCCCCGCACAGTATAATGTCCCCTCTCTGCCCCCACACAGTATAATGTCCCCTCTCTGCCCCCGCACAGTATAATGTCCCCTCTCTGCCCCCGCACAGTATAATGTCCCCTCTCTGCCCCCGCACAGTATAATGTCCCCTCTCTGCCCCCGCACAGTATAATGTCCCCTCTCTGCCCCCCCCCCCCACAGTATAATGTCCCCTCTCTGCCCCCGCACAGTATAATGTCCCCTCTCTGCCCCCACACAGTATAATGTCCCCTCTCTGCTCCCGCACAGTATAATGTCCCCTCTCTGCCCCCGCACAGTATAATGTCCCCTCTCTGCCCCCGCACAGTAAAATGTCCCCTCTCTGCCTCCGCACAGTATAATGTCCCCTCTCTGCTCCCGCACAGTATAATGTCCCCTCTCTGCCCCCGCACAGTATAATGTCCCCTCTCTGCCCCCACACAGTATAATGTCCCCTCTCTGCCCCCACACAGTATAATGTCCCCTCTCTGCCCCCGCACAGTATAATGTCCCCTCTCTGCCCCCGCACAGTATAATGTCCCCTCTCTGCCCCCGCACAGTATAATGTCCCCTCTCTGCCCCCACACAGTATAATGTCCCCTCTCTGCCCCCGCACAGTATAATGTCCCCTCTCTGCCCCCGCACAGTATAATGTCCCCTCTCTGCCCCCGCACAGTATAATGTCCCCTCTCTGCCCCCGCACAGTATAATGTCCCCTCTCTGCCCCTGCACAGTATAATGTCCCCTCTCTGCCCCCGCACAGTATAATGTCCCCTCTCTGCCCCCCCACAGTATAATGTCCCCTCTCTGCCCCCGCACAGTATAATGTCCTCTCACTGCCCCCACACAGTATAATGTCCCCTCTCTGCCCCCGCACAGTATAATGTCCCCTCTCTGCCCCCGCACAGTATAATGTCCCCTCTCTGCCCCCGCACAGTATAATGTCCCCTCTCTGCCCCCGCACAGTATAATGTCCCCTCTCTGCCCCCGCACAGTATAATGTCCCCTCTCTGCCCCCACACAGTATAATGTCCCCTCTCTGCCCCCACACAGTATAATGTCCCCTCTCTGCCCCCACACAGTATAATGTCCCCTCTCTGCCCCCACACAGTATAATGTCCCCTCTCTGCCCCCGCACAGTATAATGTCCCCTCTCTGCCCCCGCACAGTATAATGTCCCCTCTCTGCTCCCACACAGTATAATGTCCCCTCTCTGCCCCCGCACAGTATAATGTCCCCTCTCTGCCCCCGCACAGTATAATGTCCCCTCTCTGCCCCCGCACAGTATAATGTCCCCTCTCTGCTCCCCCACACAGTATAATGTCCCCTCTCTGCCCCCGCACAGTATAATGTCCCCTCTCTGCCCCCGCACAGTATAATGTCCCTTCTCTGCCCCCCCCACACAGTATAATGTCCCCTCTCTGCCCCCACACACAGTATAA
Organism: Engystomops pustulosus; assembly: GCF_040894005.1. Lineage (NCBI taxonomy): Eukaryota > Metazoa > Chordata > Amphibia > Anura > Leptodactylidae > Engystomops > Engystomops pustulosus. The sequence continues at coordinate 3,843,339 of NC_092420.1, forward strand.
TGTCCCCTCTCTGCCCCCGCACAGTATAATGTCCCCTCTCTGCCCCCACACAGTATAATGTCCCCTCACTGCCCCAGCACAGTATAATGTCCCCTCTCTGCCCCCGCACAGTATAATGTCCCCTCTCTGCCCCCGCACAGTATAATGTCCCCTCTCTGCCCCCGCACAGTATAATGTCCCCTCTCTGCCCCCGCACAGTATAATGTCCCCTCTCTGCCCCCACACAGTATAATGTCCCCTCTCTGCCCCCACACAGTATAATGTCCCCTCTCTGCCCCCACACAGTATAATGTCCCCTCTCTGCCCCCGCACAGTATAATGTCCCCTCTCTGCCCCCGCACAGTATAATGTCCCCTCTCTGCTCCCGCACAGTATAATGTCCCCTCTCTGCCCCCGCACAGTATAATGTCCCCTCTCTGCCCCCGCACAGTATAATGTCCCCTCTCTGCCCCCGCACAGTATAATGTCCCCTCTCTGCTCCCCCACACAGTATAATGTCCCCTCTCTGCCCCCCCCCCACAGTATAATGTCCCCTCTCTGCCCCCGCACAGTATAATGTCCCCTCTCTGCCCCCGCACAGTATAATGTCCCCTCTCTGCCCCCGCACAGTATAATGTCCCCTCTCTGCCCCCGCACAGTATAATGTCCCCTCTCTGCTCCCGCACAGTATAATGTCCCCTCTCTGCCCCCGCACAGTATAATGTCCCCTCTCTGCCCCCGCACAGTATAATGTCCCCTCTCTGCCCCCGCACAGTATAATGTCCCCTCTCTGCTCCCCCACACAGTATAATGTCCCCTCTCTGCCCCCCCCCCACAGTATAATGTCCCCTCTCTGCCCCCGCACAGTATAATGTCCCCTCTCTGCCCCCGCACAGTATAATGTCCCCTCTCTGCCCCCGCACAGTATAATGTCCCCTCTCTGCCCCCGCACAGTATAATGTCCTCTCTCTGCCCCCACACAGTATAATGTCCCCTCTCTGCCCCGGCACAGTATAATGTCCCCTCTCTGCCCCCGCACAGTATAATGTCCCCTCTCTGCCCCCGCACAGTATAATGTCCCCTCTCTGCCCCCACACAGTATAATGTCCCCTCTCTGCCCCCGCACACAGTATAATGTCCCCTCTCTGCCCCCCCACAGTATAATGTCCCCTCTCTGCCCCCCCACAGTATAATGTCCCCTCTCTGCCCCCGCACACAGTATAATGTCCCCTCTCTGCCCCCGCACAGTATAATGTCCCCTCTCTGCCCCCACACAGTATAATGTCCCCTCTCTGCTCCCCCACAGTGTAATGTCCCCTCTCTGCCCCCGCACAGTATAATGTCCCCTCTCTGCCCCCGCACAGTATAATGTCCCCTCTCTGCCCCCACACAGTATAATGTCCCCTCTCTGCTCCCCCACAGTGTAATGTCCCCTCTCTGCCCCCGCACAGTATAATGTCCCCTCTCTGCCCCCGCACAGTAAAATGTCCCCTCTCTGCCCCCACACAGTATAATGTCCCCTCTCTGCCCCCGCACAGTATAATGTCCTCTCACTGCCCCCGCACAGTATAATGTCCCCTCTCTGCCCCCGCACAGTATAATGTCCCCTCTCTGCCCCCGCACAGTATAATGTCCCCTCTCTGCCCCCACACAGTATAATGTCCCCTCTCTGCCCCCACACTGTATAATGTCCCCTCTCTGCCCCCGCACACAGTATAATGTCCTCTCTCTGCCCCAACACAGTATAATGTCCCCTCTCTGCCCCCGCACAGTATAATGTCCTCTCTCTGCCCCCGCACAGTATAATGTCCACTCTCTGCTCCCGCACAGTATAATGTCCCCTCTCTGCCCCCACACAGTATAATGTCCCCTCTCTGCCCCCGCACAGTATAATGTCCCCTCTCTGCCCCCGCACAGTATAATGTCCCCTCTCTGCCCCCGCACAGTATAATGTCCCCTCTCTGCCCCCGCACAGTATAATGTCCCCTCTCTGCCCCCGCACAGTATAATGTCCCCTCTCTGCCCCCGCACAGTATAATGTCCCCTCTCTGCCCCCGCACAGTATAATGTCCCCTCTCTGCCCCCGCACAGTATAATGTCCCCTCTCTGCCCCCACACAGTATAATGTCCCCTCTCTGCTCCCGCACAGTATAATGTCCCCTCTCTGCCCCCACACACAGTATAATGTCCCCTCTCTGCCCCCGCACAGTATAATGTCCCCTCTCTGCTCCCGCACAGTATAATGTCCCCTCTCTGCCCCCGCACAGTATAATGTCCCCTCTCTGCCCCCGCACAGTATAATGTCCCCTCTCTGCTCCCCCACAGTATAATGTCCCCTCTCTGCCCCCGCACAGTATAATGTCCCCTCTCTGCCCCCGCACAGTATAATGTCCCCTCTCTGCCCCCGCACACACACAGTATAATGTCCCCTCTCTGCCCCCCCACACAGTATAATGTCCCCTCTCTGCCCCCCACACAGTATAATGTCCCCTCTCTGCTCCCGCACAGTATAATGTCCTCTCACTGCCCCCACACAGTATAATGTCCCCTCTCTGCTCCCGCACAGTATAATGTCCCCTCTCTGCCCCCACACAGTATAATGTCCTCTCTCTACCCCCACACACAGTATAATGTCCCCTCTCTGCCCCCGCACACACAGTATAATGTCCTCTCTCTGCCCCCGCACAGTATAATGTCCCCTCTCTGCCCCCGCACAGTATAATGTCCTCTCACTGTCCCCGCACAGTATAATGTCCCCTCTCTGCCCCCGCACAGTATAATGTCCCCTCTCTGCCCCCGCACAGTATAATGTCCCCTCTCTGCCCCCGCACAGTATAATGTCCCCTCTCTGCCCCCACACAGTATAATGTCCCCTCTCTGCCCCCACACAGTATAATGTCCCCTCTCTGCCCCCGCACAGTATAATGTCCCCTCTCTGCCCCCGCACAGCATAATGTCCCCTCTCTGCCCCCACACAGTATAATGTCCCCTCTCTGCCCCCACACAGTATAATGTCCCCTCTCTGCCCCCGCATAGTATAATGTCCTCTCTCTGCTCCCGCACAGTATAATGTCCCCTCTCTGCCCCCCACACAGTATAATGTCCCCTCTCTGCTCCCGCACAGTATAATGTCCCCTCTCTGCCCCCACACACAGTATAATGTCCCCTCTCTGCCCCCGCACACAGTATAATGTCCCCTCTCTGCCCCCACACAGTATAATGTCCCCTCTCTGCTCCCGCACAGTATAATGTCCCCTCTCTGCCCCCGCACAGTATAATGTCCTCTCTCTGCCCCCGCACACAGTATAATGTCCCCTCTCTGCCCCCGCACAGTATAATGTCCCCTCACTGCCCCCACACAGTATTATGTCCCCTCTCTGCCCCCACACACAGTATAATGTCCCCTCTCTGCCCCCGCACAGTATAATGTCCTCTCACTGCCCCCACACAGTATAATGTCCCCTCTCTGCCCCCGCACAGTATACTGTCCCCTCTCTGCCCCCGCACAGTATAATGTCCTCTCACTGCCCCCACACAGTATAATGTCCCCTCTCTGCCCCCGCACAGTATAATGTCCCCTCTCTGCCCCCGCACAGTATAATGTCCTCTCTCTGCCCCCACACAGTTTAATGTCCCCTCTCTGCCCCCCCCACAGTATAATGTCCCCTCTCTGCCCCCACACAGTATAATGTCCCCTTTCTGCCTCCACACACACACAGTATAATGTCCCCTCTCTGCCCCCACACAGTATAATGTCCCCTCTCTGCCCCCACACAGTATAATGTCCCCTCTCTGCCCCCCACACAGTATAATGTCCCCTCTCTGCCCCCGCACAGTATAATGTCCCCTCTCTGCCCCCCACACAGTATAATGTCCCCTCTCTGCCCCCCCCACAGTATAATGTCCCCTCTCTGCCCCCACACAGTATAATGTCCCCTTTCTGCCTCCACACACACACAGTATAATGTCCCCTCTCTGCCCCCACACAGTATAATGTCCCCTCTCTGCCCCCACACAGTATAATGTCCCCTCTCTGCCCCCCACACAGTATAATGTCCCCTCTCTGCCCCCGCACAGTATAATGTCCCCTCTCTGCCCCCCACACAGTATAATGTCCCCTCTCTGCCCCCGCACAGTATAATGTCCCCTCTCTGCCCCCGCACAGTATAATGTCCCCTCTCTGCCCCCGCACAGTATAATGTCCCCTCTCTGCCCCCACACAGTATAATGTCCCCTCTCTGCCCCCGCACAGTATAATGTCCCCTCTCTGCCCCCGCACAGTATAATGTCCCCTCTCTGCCCCAACACACACAGTATAATGTCCCCTCTCTGCCCCCACACACACACAGTATAATGTCCCCTCTCTGCCCCCACACAGTATAATGTCCCCTCTCTGCCCCCACACACAGTATAATGTCCCCTCTCTGCCCTCGCACAGTATAATGTCCCCTCTCTGCCCCCACACAATATAATGTCCCCTCTCTGCCCCCACACAGTATAATGTCCCCTCTCTGCCCCCGCACAGTATAATGTCCCCTCTCTGCCCCCGCACAGTATAATGTCCCCTCTCTGCCCCCGCACAGTATAATGTCCCCTCTCTGCCCCCGCACAGTATAATGTCCCCTCTCTGCCCCCGCACAGTATAATGTCCCCTCTCTGCCTCCGCACAGTATAATGTCCCCTCTCTGCCCCCGCACACAGTATAATGTCCCCTCTCTGCCCCCACACAGTATAATGTCCCCTCTCTGCCCCCGCACAGTATAATGTCCCCTCTCTGCCCCCGCACAGTATAATGTCCCCTCTCTGCCCCCCCACACAGTATAATGTCCCCTCTCTGCCCCCGCACAGTATAATGTCCCCTCTCTGCCCCCCCACACAGTATAATGTCCCCTCTCTGCCCCCCCACAGTATAATGTCCCCTCTCTGCCCCCGCACAGTATAATGTCCCCTCTCTGCCCCCGCACAGTATAATGTCCCCTCTCTGCCCCCCCACAGTATAATGTCCCCTCTCTGCCCCCCCCCCACAGTATAATGTCCTCTCACTGCCCCCGCACAGTATAATGTCCCCTCTCTGCCCCCGCACAGTATAATGTCATCTCTATGCCCCCACACAGTATAATGTCCCCTCTCTGCCCCCGCACAGTATAATGTCCCCTCTCTGCCCCCCCCCCACACAGTATAATGTCCCCTCTCTGCCCCCGCACAGTATAATGTCCCCTCTCTGCCCCCCCCCACAGTATAATGTCCTCTCACTGCCCCCGCACAGTATAATGTCCCCTCTCTGCCCCCGCACAGTATAATGTCATCTCTATGCCCCCACACAGTATAATGTCCCCTCTCTGCCCCCGCACAGTATAATGTCCCCTCTCTGCCCCCCCCCCACACAGTATAATGTCCCCTCTCTGCCCCCGCACAGTATAATGTCCTCTCACTGCCCCCGCACAGTATGATGTCCCCTCTCTGCCCCCACACAGTATAATGTCCCCTCTCTGCCCCCGCACAGTATAATGTCCCCTCTCTGCCCACACACAGTATAATGTCCCCTCTGTGCCGCCACACAGTATAATGTCCCCTCTCTGCCCCCACACAGTATAATGTCCCCTCTCTGCCCACACACAGTATAATGTCCCCTCTCTGCCCCCGCACAGTATAATGTCCCCTCTCTGCCCCCGCACAGTATAATGTCCTCTCACTGCCCCCGCACAGTATTATGTCCCCTCTCTGCCCCCGCACAGTATAATGTCCCCTCTCTGCCCCCACACAGTATAATGTCCCCTCTCTGCCCCCGCACAGTATAATGTCCCCTCTCTGCCCCCGCACAGTATAATGTCCCCTCTCTGCCCCCACACAGTATAATGTCCCCTCTCTGCCCCCGCACAGTATAATGTCCCCTCTCTGCCCCCACACAGTATAATGTCCCCTCTCTGCCCCCGCACAGTATAATGTCCCCTCTCTGCCCCCGCACAGTATAATGTCCTCTCTCTGCCCCCGCACAGTAAAATGTCCCCTCTCTGCCCCCGCACAGTATAATGTCCCCTCTCTGCCCCCCCACAGTATAATGTCCCCTCTCTGCCCCACACAGTATAATGTCCTCTCACTGCCCCCGCACACAGTATAATGTCCCCTCTCTGCCCCCGCACAGTATAATGTCCCCTCTCTGCCCCCGCACAGTATAATGTCCCCTCTCTGCCCCCGCACAGTATAATGTCCCCTCTCTGCCCCCACACAGTATAATGTCCCCTCTCTGCCCCCACACAGTATAATGTCCCCTCTCTGCCCCCGCACACAGTATAATGTCCCCTCTCTGCCCCCGCACAGTATAATGTCCCCTCTCTGCCCCCGCACAGTATAATGTCCCCTCTCTGCCCCCGCACAGTATAATGTCCCCTCTCTGCCCCCGCACAGTATAATGTCCCCTCTCTGCCCCCACACAGTATAATGTCCCCTCTCTGCCCCCGCACAGTATAATGTCCCCTCTCTGCCCCCGCACAGCATAATGTCCCCTCTCTGCCCCCACACAGTATAATGTCCCCTCTCTGCCCCCACACAGTATAATGTCCCCTCTCTGCCCCCGCACAGTATAATGTCCCCTCTCTGCCCCCCACACACAGTATAATGTCCCCTCACTGCCCCCGCACAGTATAATGTCCTCTCTCTGCCCCCACACAGTATAATGTCCCCTCTCTGCCCCCACACAGTATAATGTCCCCTCTCTGCCCCCGCACAGTATAATGTCCTCTCTCTGCCCCCACACAGTATAATGTCCCCTCTCTGCCCCCGCACAGTATAATGTCCTCTCTCTGCCCCCACACAGTTTAATGTCCCCTCTCTGCCCCCACACAGTATAATGTCCCCTCTCTGCCCCCGCACAGTATAATGTCCCCTCTCTGCCCCCACACAGTATAATGTCCCCTCTCTGCCCCCACACAGTATAATGTCCCCTCTCTGCCCCCGCACAGTATAATGTCCCCTCTCTGCCCCCGCACAGCATAATATCCCCTCTCTGCCCCCACACAGTATAATGTCCCCTCTCTGCCCCCACACAGTATAATGTCCCCTCTCTGCCCCCGCACAGTATAATGTCCCCTCTCTGCCCCCCCCCACAGTATAATGTCCCCTCTCTGCCCCCGCACAGTATAATGTCCCCTCTCTGCCCCTCACACAGTATAATGTCCCCTCTCTGCTCCCGCACAGTATAATGTCCCCTCTCTGCCCCCCACACAGTATAATGTCCCCTCTCTGCTCCCGCACAGTATAATGTCCCCTCTCTGCCCCCGCACAGTATAATGTCCTCTCTCTGCCCCCGCACACAGTATAATGTCCCCTCTCTGCCCCCGCACAGTATAATGTCCCCTCTCTGCCCCCCACACAGTATAATGTCCCCTCTCTGCCCCCGCACAGCATAATGTCCCCTCTCTGCCCCCGCACAGTATAATGTCCTCTCACTGCCCCCACACAGTATAATGTCCCCTTTCTGCCCCCGCACAGTATAATGTCCCCTCTCTGCCCCCACACAGTATAATGTCCCCTCTCTGCCCCCGCACAGTATAATGTCCCCTCTCTGCCCCCGCACAGTATAATGTCCCCTCTCTGCCCCCGCACAGTATAATGTCCCCTCTCTGCCCCCCCACACACAGTATAATGTCCCCGCACACACACAGTATAATGTCCCCTCTCTGCCCCCACACACACAGTATAATGTCCCCTCTCGGGCCCCCGCACAGTATAATGTCCCCTCTCTGCCCCCCGCACAGTATAATGTCCCCTCTCTGCCCCCGCACACAGTATAATGTCCCCTCTCTGCCCCCGCACAGTATAATGTCCCCTCTCTGCCCCCACACAGTATAATGTCCCCTCTCTGCCCCCACACACACACAGTATAATGTCCCCTCTCTGCCCCCACACAGTATAATGTCCCCTCTCTGCCCCCACACAGTATAATGTCCCCTCTCTGCCCCCACACACAGTATAATGTCCCCTCTCTGCCCCCGCACAGTATAATGTCCCCTCTCTGCCCCCGCACAGTATAATGTCCCCTCTCTGCCCCCCACACAGTATAATGTCCCCTCTCTGCCCCCGCACAGTATAATGTCCCCTCTCTGCCCCCACACAGTATAATGTCCCCTCTCTGCCCCCCACACAGTATAATGTCCTCTCTCTGCCCCCGCACAGTATAATGTCCCCTCTCTGCCCCCGCACAGTATAATGTCCCCTCTCTGCCCCCACACAGTATAATGTCCCCTCTCTGCCCCCACACAGTATAATGTCCCCTCTCTGCCCCCGCACAGTATAATGTCCCCTCTCTGCCCCCGCACAGTATAATGTCCCCTCTCTGCCCCCGCACAGTATAATGTCCCCTCTCTGCCCCCGCACAGTATAATGTCTCCTCTCTGCCCCCACACAGTATAATGTCCCCTCTCTGCCCCCGCACAGTATAATGTCCCCTCTCTGCCCCCGCACAGTATAATGTCCCCTCTCTGCCCCCGCACAGTATAATGTCCCCTCTCTGCCCCCACACACACAGTATAATGTCCCCTCTCTGCCCCCACACAGTATAATGTCCCCTCTCTGCCCCCGCACACAGTATAATGTCCTCTCTCTGCCCCCACACAGTATAATGTCCTCTCTCTGCCCCCGCACAGTATAATGTCCTCTCTCTGCCCCCGAACAGTATAATGTCCCCTCTCTGCTCCCGCACAGTATAATGTCCCCTCTCTGCCCCCACACAGTATAATGTCCCCTCTCTGCCCCCGCACAGTATAATGTCCCCTCTCTGCCCCCGCACAGTATAATGTCCCCTCTCTGCCCCCGCACAGTATAATGTCCCCTCTCTGCCCCCACACAGTATAATGTCCCCTCTCTGCCCCCAAACAGTATAATGTCCCCTCTCTGCCCCCGCACAGTATAATGTCCCCTCTCTGCCCCCGCACAGTATAATGTCCCCTCTCTGCCTCCACACAGTATAATGTCCCCTCTCTGCCCCCGCACAGTATAATGTCCCCTCTCTGCCCCCGCACAGTATAATGTCCCCTCTCTGCCCCCGCACAGTATAATGTCCCCTCTCTGCTCCCGCACAGTATAATGTCCCCTCTCTGCCCCCCACACAGTATAATGTCCCCTCTCTGCTCCCGCACAGTATAATGTCCTCTCACTGCCCCCACACAGTATAATGTCCCCTCTCTGCCCCCGCACACACAGTATAATGTCCCCTCTCTGCCCCCGCACAGTATAATGTCCCCTCTCTGCCCCCGCACACAGTATAATGTCCTCTCACTGCCCCCGCACAGTATGATGTCCCCTCTCTGCCCCCACACAGTATAATGTCCCCTCTCTGCCCCCGCACAGTATAATGTCCCCTCTCTGCCCACACACAGTATAATGTCCCCTCTGTGCCGCCACACAGTATAATGTCCCCTCTCTGCCCCCACACAGTATAATGTCCCCTCTCTGCCCACACACAGTATAATGTCCCCTCTCTGCCCCCGCACAGTATAATGTCCCCTCTCTGCCCCCGCACAGTATAATGTCCTCTCACTGCCCCCGCACAGTATTATGTCCCCTCTCTGCCCCCGCACAGTATAATGTCCCCTCTCTGCCCCCACACAGTATAATGTCCCCTCTCTGCCCCCGCACAGTATAATGTCCCCTCTCTGCCCCCGCACAGTATAATGTCCCCTCTCTGCCCCCACACAGTATAATGTCCCCTCTCTGCCCCCGCACAGTATAATGTCCCCTCTCTGCCCCCACACAGTATAATGTCCCCTCTCTGCCCCCGCACAGTATAATGTCCCCTCTCTGCCCCCGCACAGTATAATGTCCTCTCTCTGCCCCCGCACAGTAAAATGTCCCCTCTCTGCCCCCGCACAGTATAATGTCCCCTCTCTGCCCCCCCACAGTATAATGTCCCCTCTCTGCCCCACACAGTATAATGTCCTCTCACTGCCCCCGCACACAGTATAATGTCCCCTCTCTGCCCCCGCACAGTATAATGTCCCCTCTCTGCCCCCGCACAGTATAATGTCCCCTCTCTGCCCCCGCACAGTATAATGTCCCCTCTCTGCCCCCACACAGTATAATGTCCCCTCTCTGCCCCCACACAGTATAATGTCCCCTCTCTGCCCCCGCACACAGTATAATGTCCCCTCTCTGCCCCCGCACAGTATAATGTCCCCTCTCTGCCCCCGCACAGTATAATGTCCCCTCTCTGCCCCCGCACAGTATAATGTCCCCTCTCTGCCCCCGCACAGTATAATGTCCCCTCTCTGCCCCCACACAGTATAATGTCCCCTCTCTGCCCCCGCACAGTATAATGTCCCCTCTCTGCCCCCGCACAGCATAATGTCCCCTCTCTGCCCCCACACAGTATAATGTCCCCTCTCTGCCCCCACACAGTATAATGTCCCCTCTCTGCCCCCGCACAGTATAATGTCCCCTCTCTGCCCCCCACACACAGTATAATGTCCCCTCACTGCCCCCGCACAGTATAATGTCCTCTCTCTGCCCCCACACAGTATAATGTCCCCTCTCTGCCCCCACACAGTATAATGTCCCCTCTCTGCCCCCGCACAGTATAATGTCCTCTCTCTGCCCCCACACAGTATAATGTCCCCTCTCTGCCCCCGCACAGTATAATGTCCTCTCTCTGCCCCCACACAGTTTAATGTCCCCTCTCTGCCCCCACACAGTATAATGTCCCCTCTCTGCCCCCGCACAGTATAATGTCCCCTCTCTGCCCCCACACAGTATAATGTCCCCTCTCTGCCCCCACACAGTATAATGTCCCCTCTCTGCCCCCGCACAGTATAATGTCCCCTCTCTGCCCCCGCACAGCATAATATCCCCTCTCTGCCCCCACACAGTATAATGTCCCCTCTCTGCCCCCACACAGTATAATGTCCCCTCTCTGCCCCCGCACAGTATAATGTCCCCTCTCTGCCCCCCCCCCACAGTATAATGTCCCCTCTCTGCCCCCGCACAGTATAATGTCCCCTCTCTGCCCCTCACACAGTATAATGTCCCCTCTCTGCTCCCGCACAGTATAATGTCCCCTCTCTGCCCCCCACACAGTATAATGTCCCCTCTCTGCTCCCGCACAGTATAATGTCCCCTCTCTGCCCCCGCACAGTATAATGTCCTCTCTCTGCCCCCGCACACAGTATAATGTCCCCTCTCTGCCCCCGCACAGTATAATGTCCCCTCTCTGCCCCCCACACAGTATAATGTCCCCTCTCTGCCCCCGCACAGCATAATGTCCCCTCTCTGCCCCCGCACAGTATAATGTCCTCTCACTGCCCCCACACAGTATAATGTCCCCTCTCTGCCCCCGCACAGTATAATGTCCCCTCTCTGCCCCCACACAGTATAATGTCCCCTCTCTGCCCCCGCACAGTATAATGTCCCCTCTCTGCCCCCGCACAGTATAATGTCCCCTCTCTGCCCCCGCACAGTATAATGTCCCCTCTCTGCCCCCCCACACACAGTATAATGTCCCCGCACACACACAGTATAATGTCCCCTCTCTGCCCCCACACACACAGTATAATGTCCCCTCTCGGGCCCCCGCACAGTATAATGTCCCCTCTCTGCCCCCCGCACAGTATAATGTCCCCTCTCTGCCCCCGCACACAGTATAATGTCCCCTCTCTGCCCCCGCACAGTATAATGTCCCCTCTCTGCCCCCACACAGTATAATGTCCCCTCTCTGCCCCCACACACACACAGTATAATGTCCCCTCTCTGCCCCCACACAGTATAATGTCCCCTCTCTGCCCCCACACAGTATAATGTCCCCTCTCTGCCCCCACACACAGTATAATGTCCCCTCTCTGCCCCCGCACAGTATAATGTCCCCTCTCTGCCCCCGCACAGTATAATGTCCCCTCTCTGCCCCCCACACAGTATAATGTCCCCTCTCTGCCCCCGCACAGTATAATGTCCCCTCTCTGCCCCCACACAGTATAATGTCCCCTCTCTGCCCCCCACACAGTATAATGTCCTCTCTCTGCCCCCGCACAGTATAATGTCCCCTCTCTGCCCCCGCACAGTATAATGTCCCCTCTCTGCCCCCACACAGTATAATGTCCCCTCTCTGCCCCCACACAGTATAATGTCCCCTCTCTGCCCCCGCACAGTATAATGTCCCCTCTCTGCCCCCGCACAGTATAATGTCCCCTCTCTGCCCCCGCACAGTATAATGTCCCCTCTCTGCCCCCGCACAGTATAATGTCTCCTCTCTGCCCCCACACAGTATAATGTCCCCTCTCTGCCCCCGCACAGTATAATGTCCCCTCTCTGCCCCCGCACAGTATAATGTCCCCTCTCTGCCCCCGCACAGTATAATGTCCCCTCTCTGCCCCCACACACACAGTATAATGTCCCCTCTCTGCCCCCACACAGTATAATGTCCCCTCTCTGCCCCCGCACACAGTATAATGTCCTCTCTCTGCCCCCACACAGTATAATGTCCTCTCTCTGCCCCCGCACAGTATAATGTCCTCTCTCTGCCCCCGAACAGTATAATGTCCCCTCTCTGCTCCCGCACAGTATAATGTCCCCTCTCTGCCCCCACACAGTATAATGTCCCCTCTCTGCCCCCGCACAGTATAATGTCCCCTCTCTGCCCCCGCACAGTATAATGTCCCCTCTCTGCCCCCGCACAGTATAATGTCCCCTCTCTGCCCCCACACAGTATAATGTCCCCTCTCTGCCCCCAAACAGTATAATGTCCCCTCTCTGCCCCCGCACAGTATAATGTCCCCTCTCTGCCCCCGCACAGTATAATGTCCCCTCTCTGCCCCCGCACAGTATAATGTCCCCTCTCTGCTCCCGCACAGTATAATGTCCCCTCTCTGCCCCCCACACAGTATAATGTCCCCTCTCTGCTCCCGCACAGTATAATGTCCTCTCACTGCCCCCACACAGTATAATGTCCCCTCTCTGCCCCCGCACACACAGTATAATGTCCCCTCTCTGCCCCCGCACAGTATAATGTCCCCTCTCTGCCCCCGCACACAGTATAATGTCCCCTCTATGCCCCCACACAGTATTATGTCCTCTCACTGCCCCCGCACAGTATAATGTCCCCTCTCTGCCCCCGCACAGTATAATGTCCCCTCTCTGCCCCCGCACAGGATAATGTCCTCTCACTGCCCCCACACAGTATAATGTCCCCTCTCTGCCCCCGCACACACAGTATAATGTCCCCTCTCTGCCCCCGCACAGTATAATGTCCCCTCTCTGCCCCCGCACAGTATAATGTACTCTCACTGCCCCCGCACAGTATAATGTCCCCTCTCTGCCCCCGCACAGTATAATGTCCCCTCTCTGCCCCCGCACAGTATAATGTCCCCTCTCTGCCCCCACACACAAACAGTATAATGTCCCCTCTCTGCCCCTGCACACAGTATAATGTCCCCTCTCTGCCCCCGCACAGTATAATGTCCCCTCTCTGCCCCCGCACAGTATAATGTCCCCTCTCTGCCCCCACACACACACAGTATAATGTCCCCTCTCTGCCCCCGCACAGTATAATGTCCCCTCTCTGCCCCCGCACAGTATAATGTCCCCTCTCTGCCCCCACACACAGTATAATGTCCCCTCTCTGCCCCCGCACACAGTATAATGTCCCCTCTCTGCCCCCGCACAGTATAATGTCCCCTCTCTGCCCCCGCACAGTATAATGTCCCCTCTCTGCCCCCACACACACACAGTATAATGTCCCCTCTCTGCCCCCACACAGTATGATGTCCCCTCTCTGCCCCCGCACAGTATAATGTCCCCTCTCTGCCCCCACACACAGTATAATGTCCCCTCTCTGCCCCCGCACAGTATAATGTCCCCTCTCTGCCCCCGCACAGTATAATGTCCTCTCACTGCCCCCACACAGTATAATGTCCCCTCTCTGCCCACACACAGTATAATGTCCCCTCTCTGCCCCCGCACAGTATAATGTCCCCTCTCTGCCCCCGCACAGTATAATGTCCCCTCTCTGCCCCCGCACAGTATAATGTCCCCTCTCTGCCCCCGCACAGTAAAATGTCCCCTCTCTGCCCCCACACAGTATAATGTCCCCTCTCTGCCCCCGCACAGTATAATGTCCTCTCACTGCCCCCGCACAGTATAATGTCCCCTCTCTGCCCCCGCACAGTATAATGTCCCCTCTCTGCCCCCGCACAGTATAATGTCCCCTCTCTGCCCCCACACAGTATAATGTCCCCTCTCTGCCCCCGCACAGTATAATGTCCCCTCTCTGCCCCCGCACAGTATAATGTCCCCTCTCTGCCCCCGCACAGTATAATGTCCCCTCTCTGCCCCCGCACAGTATAATGTCCCCTCTCTGCCCCCGCACAGTATAATGTCCCCTCTCTGCCCCCACACTGTATAATGTCCCCTCTCTGCCCCCGCACACAGTATAATGTCCTCTCTCTGCCCCCACACAGTATAATGTCCCCTCTCTGCCCCCGCACAGTATAATGTCCTCTCTCTGCCCCCGCACAGTATAATGTCCCCTCTCTGCTCCCGCACAGTATAATGTCCCCTCTCTGCCCCCACACAGTATAATGTCCCCTCTCTGCCCCCGCACAGTATAATGTCCCCTCTCTGCCCCCGCACAGTATAATGTCCCCTCTCTGCCCCCGCACAGTATAATGTCCCCTCTCTGCCCCCACACAGTATAATGTCCCCTCTCTACCCCCACACACACAGTATAATGTCCCCTCTCTGCCCCCACACACACAGTATAATGTCCCCTCTCTGCCCCCACACACACAGTATAATGTCCCCTCTCTGCCCCCGCACAGTATAATGTCCCCTCTCTGCCCCCACACAGTATAATGTCCCCTCTCTGCCCCCGCACAGTATAATGTCCCCTCTCTGCCCCCACACACAGTATAATGTCCCCTCTCTGCCCCCGCACAGTATAATGTCCCCTCTCTGCCCCCGCACAGTATAATGTCCCCTCTCTGCCCCCCCACAGTATAATGTCCCCTCTCTGCCCCCGCACAGTATAATGACAACAGCGGAGCCATAGGCGAAGCAGGAACATGACGGTGGTAAGGGGGGACCTATAACGACTGAATTTAGATGATAGTATTGATGTAAGATGATGGTCCTTGTTAAAAGTACAGAGTGGGTGGGATAGTGTAGTGATGTAAGAACAGAGTGGGTGGGATAGTGTAGTGATGTAAGAACAGAGTGGGTGGGATAGTGTAGTGATGTAAGAACAGAGTAGGTGGGATAGTGTAGTGATGTAAGAACAGAGTGGGTGGGATAGTGTAGTGATGTAAGAACAGAGTGGGTGGGATAGTGTAGTGATGTAAGAACAGAGTAGGTGGGATAGTGTAGTGATGTAAGAGGGGAGGAGCTCAGGAGTAGATGTCACTCCCTGTCCTGTATCTCTCTTTCTCTTTCTCTCTCTAGAAGCACAGAAAGAAACATGTCTGACAGACTCAGAAGGTATAACACTGGGGTTACCACTTTATATCACTCTGCTGTCACCACATACACCTCACACATCATGTACCAGGGTAGACTCAGCTTACACATCATATATGAGAGGATTTTACCTCAGGAATTAATCATTACCACATGAGATCATGTCTCCATGTCTCCTCATGTACCTGCTCCCAGCTATCTCACGCATGGCAGCTTTGGCTATGATATATATGTGAGCTTATAACCCCACACACTGTGGATATGACTGGTTAATGTTACAGGGGAGCAGCATTACCTCATGTAATGTGCACATGGCTGAAGGTATGTAAGAAGCCGCCATGTTTCCTCAGCCATGTGTCCTCTGGAGTCTGCTCCTAGCTATAGTATACCCTGCAGTGATGTCTGTGATATGTGTATGATTATACTCACACACTGTAGATATGACTGGTAATGTTACAGGGGAGCAGCATTACCTCATGTAATGTGCACATGGCTGAAGGTTTGTAAGAAGCCGCCATGTCTCCTCAGCCATGTGTCCTCAGGAGTCTGCTCCTAGCTATAGTATACCCTGCAGTGATGTCTGTGATATGTGTATGATTATACTCACACACTGTAGATATGACTGGTAATGTTACAGGGGAGCAGCATTACCTCATGTAATGTGCACATGGCTGAAGGTAAGTAAGAAGCCTCCATGTCTCCTCAGCCATGTGTCCTCAGGAGTCTGCTCCTAGCTATAGTATACCCTGCAGTGATGTCTGTGATATGTGTATGATTATACTCACACACTGTAGATATGACTGGTAATGTTACAGGGGAGCAGCATTACCTCATGTAATGTGCACATGGCTGAAGGTAAGTAAGAAGCCTCCATGTCTCCTCAGCCATGTGTCCTCAGGAGTCTGCTCCTAGCTATAGTATACCCTGCAGTGATGTCTGTGATATGTGTATGATTATACTCACACACTGTAGATATGACTGGTAATGTTACAGGGGAGCAGCATTACCTCATGTAATGTGCACATTGATGTAAGAAGACGCCAAGTCTCCTCAGGAGTCTGCTCCCTGCCATCTTATACCCTGCAGCTATGGCGGCGATATCTGTCAGATTATACCTCACACTATAGATATGGCTGCTTTATGCTACATGGGAGCTTTATTTATTTACTAGTGTAATGTGGACATGATGGTTCAGGTCTCCTCATGTATCTGTTCCCAGCTGTCTTACACATGGCAGCTGTGGCAGGATGGGAGTCCATGTGTCCTCATGTTCCTGCTCCTCACATGTGATGGAGTACAGACACTTATGTATAGGGGAGCAGGTGACCTCAGTGTATACAGCGCTGTATATGGGGAGATAACTAACCATGTATCTGCCCCAGGTCACCTCACATACTACATACATGGCTGATATGTCATCTTATTGCTTAACATACTGCTTAATGCCCTAATGTATATGAGGGGTAGGTACCTCACACACTTTACATATCACTGATTTATATGAGGATGTAGTTACCTCATACACTGTACATATCACTGATATATATGAGGGTGTACTTACCTCAAACACTGTACATATCACTGATATATATGAGGATGTAGTTGCCTCATACACTGTACATATCACTGGTATATATGAGGGTGTAGTTGCCTCATACACTGTACATATCACTGGTATATATGAGGGTGTAGTTACCTCATACACTGTACATATCACTGGTATATACGAGGATATAGTTACCTCATAAACTGTACATATCACTGGTGTATATGAGGATGTAGTTACCTCATACACTGTACATATCACTGATATATATGAGGGTGTACTTACCTCACATACTGTACATATCGCTGATTTATATGAGGGTGTACTTACCTCGCACACTGTACATATCGCTAATTTATATGAAGGTGTACTTACCTCACACACTGTACATATCACTGATTTATATGAGGTTGAGTGATGAGTGTGTACTTACCTCACTCACTGCATATATCACTAATTTACATGAGGGTAATGACCTCTTGTATACGGTTTAAGGTTACATTTATACCTTCATGACACAGGTACACATGGCTATTTTAGTACCAATCCTCGTGGCACAGATATGGCAAAGCAATCACAAGCTCCATACTGGAGCTTCTTCAGGAGTCCAGTCCTTTTGGATAGAGACTGAGGGCAGATGTCCACCATTACTCTGCTTGTTATGGGGAGGTTACATGTATTATACACTAGGGAGAGAGGAGCTGCCCAGAGAGAGCACATGTACAGGATCACAGATGGAGGCTGCATTATTACTAGTCTTTTATAATCTTGGTTCTCTATAGTCTTGGTGGCCTACACCTTACTGTGATTTACTGACCATGATAGGTGCGGGTCCCCCACATTCCTGGTCTATATGGCCCAGCATTGACCTGAGTATTTGTAGTTTCTGGATATGGGGAGCTTAGCTATCTGAATAAAACCTCCATGTCACTGATATACATACGGATTCTATAGTAGCCCATCCCAGGTCATTGCTATATAGTCACCACATGTTGCATTCAGATGCTTATGTGCCTGGTGCAGTGTACATGGCTTCCATCTCACTGCTTTATTGTAGTTATGGATCAGGCTGTATCTTACATATATATATATAACTAGCCTTTAGTTGTGGCTTCTATATTATGGACTGTCCATGTATACCTTATGTGCACTCATATATATATATATATATACACTCTAGATTACATGAGTGGTACATGGTACAATACCACAATACATGGTTACATGCCACCTCAGACTATAATGGTGAATTAGCATTGTAATGTTACATTACATTTAGCCCCATGAAATGGCTGGAGAATTAGCCAGACACATGGTCAGTGTTACTGCTGCACCTAATTCTGTAAGATAAATGGATCCTATATATCCAGGCCCTTGGTACATTTATATAATGTCTTATATGTGGTTGTTGTTACTGTCTCAAATGGTTGGTCTAGGGCCACATCTTCTTTCGCCACTTAGCTAGGAGGTTGGCGGCTATGTGGAGCTGGGGATGTGGCTCTCGCATGCTGTGCGCGTAATTATGGTTTATGGGAGACAAGTTTTCCACACCTGGTTACACCACTAGCTTGGAGGTTGGCGGCTAGAGGATTATATGTGGAGACATATATGCACTTCTCTAAGGGGCGGTCCCTGAGAAGATGGTTCTGGTTCGGTTATCCACACCTAGTTACGCCACTAGCTAAGAGGATAGCGGCTGGTGGATCACTAGAGTGTTGGTTTTGTACGCTGTGCGTGCATTGTATATCACCACTTGCCAGGAGGTTGCGGCTTGTGGATATGGTAGTTATGGTTTCTCTACACGCTGAGCGTGTTTTTTGAGCAAAAAATTATATTTATGGATTTGGCTTGATATGGCCACATTCTGCTCTCGCCACTTGCCAGGAGGTTGCGGCTTGTGGATATGGCAGGTGTGGTTTCTCTACACGCTGAGCGTGTTTTTGAGCAAAAAATTATATTTATGAATTTGGTTTGATATGGCCACATTCTGCTCTCGCCACTTGCCAGGAGGTTGCGGCTTGTGGATATGGCAGGTGTGGTTTCTCTGCACGCTGAGCGTGTTTTTGAGCAAAAAATTATATTTATGAATTTGGTTTGATATGGCCACATTCTGCTCTCGCCACTTGCCAGGAGGTTGCGGCTTGTGGATATGGTAGTTATCGTTTCTCTACACGCTGAGCGTGTTTTTGAGCAAAAAATTATATTTATGGATTTGGCTTGATATGGCCACATTCTGCTCTCGCCACTTGCCAGGAGGTTGCGGCTTGTGGATATGGTAGTTATCGTTTCTCTACACGCTGAGCGTGTTTTTGAGCAAAAAATTATATTTATGGATTTGGCTTGATATGGCCACATTCTGCTCTCGCCACTTGCCAGGAGGTTGCGGCTTGTGGATATGGTAGTTATGGTTTCTCTGCACGCTGAGCGTGTTTTTGAGCAAAAAATTATATTTATGGATTTGGCTTGATATGGCCACATTCTGCTCTCGCCACTTGCCAGGAGGTTGCGGCTTGTGGATATGGCAGGTGTGGTTTCTCTACACGCTGAGCGTGTTTTTGAGCAAAAAATTATATTTATGAATTTGGTTTGATATGGCCACATTCTGCTCTCGCCACTTGCCAGGAGGTTGCGGCTTGTGGATATGGTAGTTATCGTTTCTCTACACGCTGAGCGTGTTTTTGAGCAAAAAATTATATTTATGGATTTGGCTTGATATGGCCACATTCTGCTCTCGCCACTTGCCAGGAGGTTGCGGCTTGTGGATATGGTAGTTATGGTTTCTCTACACGCTGAGCGTGTTTTTTGAGCAAAAAAAAATTATATTTATGGATTTGGCTTGATATGGCCACATTCTGCTCTCGCCACTTGCCAGGAGGTTGCGGCTTGTGGATATGGTAGTTGTGGTTTCTCTGCACGCTGAGCGTGTTTTTTGAGCAAAGTTACATTTATTTAGTATTATACCGGGCGAAGTTAGTTGTCAAAATGGACAAGCCTTTGCTGTTCTGTTGTCAAGTACTTGCCCACTATTGCGCTGTATTCTGTATTGGAGCAAGATGGAGCTGGTGCTAGGCCAACTACAAAATAAATTTTAAATTGGTTTGCTATAAGGCTTGAGATGAGTATATCTCGGCTCAGCTCACTATGTTATTGTAATACTATATATATATTAAAAAAAAAAAAAAAAAAAAAAGAAAAAGAGAGCGAAGACATCGCACAGCATTTTGAACATTTTGTCAGGGGCTATGTCGTGGCAGTGCATACGCTATGACACATAGTGGGGTTGCCCCCCCCCCCCCCCTTACCTATGCATTAGCTGAGCACAGAAGTAAACGTTCTTCTTCTTTACCTATCCTCTTCATGTCTGTTCTGTCAATAGTATTGGTGCATGATACATATATTGAAGTATGACTAGTGGTTCTCTAGATACTGGAGATACAGTAAGCGATATTCCCACTCGGTGGGGAGATAAATCTACGCTTTTGGTGTCTAGTACTTAGTCTTTTCAGAATATATTTAGTTCCGAGGGCAGTGATTCCACATCATGGTTGTACGGTATCCTGCTTCACTATATTGTTGGACACGGTTTGGTATATCTGTAGAAGTTTAGAGTTTAGCAATGTTTTTACCACTTTGTGCATGTGGATTGTATTTGTAATTTTCTCAACACTTTATTCGTTAACCCATTGCATTCCCATTGATGGGATTTTTGTTGTTTGGTGGCGGTCGAGTCCATTTAAGGTGTCAAATGGCCTCTTTGTGGCGGTGGAGGAGTCAGGTGGAAGGTGCAGGCAAGTTATTGGTGGACTAATTTAACTTATAGAGGATGTAAAAGCTCATGGTGGTCAACAGCCTGAGCTTTGGAAGTGGCCAGCCTCAAGGCTCTGGTAATGGTAAAAGCAGCCAGGGGCGGGCACGGTGTTGAAGCACACAATGGATAATCTTCACCAGGGTCATTGGTGCCCTTAAAGTGTACTGGCTCTGCTAGAATGGCAAGCCAGAGCGTGCCGCCCCCCTTTGTTGATGTCTGGCCGGGGGCTGTATGTCAGGCAACTTTAGATTGGGGTATTGGGGAATCCCACCCCTAGCATGTCACCTGACTCCTCCTCTGATTGTTTTATTCCTGTGATTCAAATAAAGCTGTGGCCATTTCACCCATTACGTTATGTGGTTGTGTATTTTTTCCATACACCGTGTTCCATACACTGTTTTAAAATAAAGTGGGGGTCCATCCCATATCCACACGTCATGTCCCCTCTCTGCCCCCGCACAGTATAATGTCCCCTCTCTGCCCCCCCACACAGTATAATGTCCCCTCTCTTCCCCCGCACACAGTATAATGTCCCCTCTCTGCCCCCCCACACAGTATAATGTCCCCTCTCTGCCCCCCCACACAGTATAATGTCCTCTCACTGCCCCCGCACAGTATGATGTCCCCTCTCTGCCCCCACACAGTATAATGTCCCCTCTCTGCCCCCGCACAGTATAATGTCCCCTCTCTGCCCACACACAGTATAATGTCCCCTCTGTGCCCCCACACAGTATAATGTCCCCTCTCTGCCCCCACACAGTATAATGTCCCCTCTCTGCCCACACACAGTATAATGTCCTCTCACTGCCCCCGCACAGTATTATGTCCCCTCTCTGCCCCCGCACAGTATAATGTCCCCTCTCTGCCCCCACACAGTATAATGTCCCCTCTCTGCCCCCGCACAGTATAATGTCCCCTCTCTGCCCCCACACAGTATAATGTCCCCTCTCTGCCCCCGCACAGTATAATGTCCCCTCTCTGCCCCCCACACAGTATAATGTCCCCTCTCTGCCCCCACACAGTATAATGTCCCCTCTCTGCCCCCACACAGTATAATGTCCCCTCTCTGCCCCCACACAGTATAATGTCCCCTCTCTGCCCCCACACACAGTATAATGTCCCCTCTCTGCCTCCGCACAGTATAATGTCCCCTCTCTGCCCCCGCACACAGTATAATGTCCTCTCTCTGCCCCCGCACAGTATAATGTTCCCTCTCTGCCCCCGCACAGTATAATGTCCCCTCTCTGCCCCCACACAGTATAATGTCCCCTCTCTGCCCCCCCACACAGTATAATGTCCTCTCACTGCCCCCGCACAGTATGATGTCCCCTCTCTGCCCCCACACAGTATAATGTCCCCTCTCTGCCCCCGCACAGTATAATGTCCCCTCTCTGCCCACACACAGTATAATGTCCCCTCTGTGCCCCCACACAGTATAATATCCCCTCTCTGCCCCCACACAGTATAATGTCCCCTCTCTGCCCACACACAGTATAATGTCCTCTCACTGCCCCCGCACAGTATTATGTCCCCTCTCTGCCCCCGCACAGTATAATGTCCCCTCTCTGCCCCCACACAGTATAATGTCCCCTCTCTGCCCCCGCACAGTATAATGTCCCCTCTCTGCCCCCACACAGTATAATGTCCCCTCTCTGCCCCCGCACAGTATAATGTCCCCTCTCTGCACCCCACACAGTATAATGTCCCCTCTCTGCCCCCACACAGTATAATGTCCCCTCTCTGCCCCCACACAGTATAATGTCCCCTCTCTGCCCCCACACACAGTATAATGTCCCCTCTCTGCCCCCGCACAGTATAATGTCCCCTCTCTGCCCCCACACAGTATAATGTCCCCTCTCTACCCCCACACACACAGTATAATGTCCCCTCTCTGCCCCCACACACACAGTATAATGTCCCCTCTCTGCCCCCACACACACAGTATAATGTCCCCTCTCTGCCCCCGCACAGTATAATGTCCCCTCTCTGCCCCCACACAGTATAATGTCCCCTCTCTGCCCCCGCACAGTATAATGTCCCCTCTCTGCCCCCGCACAGTATAATGTCCCCTCTCTGCCCCCGCACAGTATAATGTCCCCTCTCTGCCCCCCACAGTATAATGTCCCCTCTCTGCCCCCGCACAGTATAATGTCCCCTCTCTGCCCCCCCACACAGTATAATGTCCCCTCTCTTCCCCCGCACACAGTATAATGTCCCCTCTCTGCCCCCCCACACAGTATAATGTCCCCTCTCTGCCCCCCCACACAGTATAATGTCCTCTCACTGCC
Source organism: Engystomops pustulosus (assembly GCF_040894005.1). Lineage (NCBI taxonomy): Eukaryota > Metazoa > Chordata > Amphibia > Anura > Leptodactylidae > Engystomops > Engystomops pustulosus. The sequence goes on from NC_092420.1 coordinate 3,866,392, forward strand.
CCCGCACAGTATGATGTCCCCTCTCTGCCCCCACACAGTATAATGTCCCCTCTCTGCCCCCGCACAGTATAATGTCCCCTCTCTGCCCACACACAGTATAATGTCCCCTCTGTGCCCCCACACAGTATAATGTCCCCTCTCTGCCCCCACACAGTATAATGTCCCCTCTCTGCCCACACACAGTATAATGTCCTCTCACTGCCCCCGCACAGTATTATGTCCCCTCTCTGCCCCCGCACAGTATAATGTCCCCTCTCTGCCCCCACACAGTATAATGTCCCCTCTCTGCCCCCGCACAGTATAATGTCCCCTCTCTGCCCCCACACAGTATAATGTCCCCTCTCTGCCCCCGCACAGTATAATGTCCCCTCTCTGCCCCCCACACAGTATAATGTCCCCTCTCTGCCCCCACACAGTATAATGTCCCCTCTCTGCCCCCACACAGTATAATGTCCCCTCTCTGCCCCCACACACAGTATAATGTCCCCTCTCTGCCCCCACACAGTATAATGTCCCCTCTCTGCCCCCACACACAGTATAATGTCCCCTCTCTGCCTCCGCACAGTATAATGTCCCCTCTCTGCCCCCGCACACAGTATAATGTCCTCTCTCTGCCCCCGCACAGTATAATGTCCCCTCTCTGCCCCCGCACAGTATAATGTCCCCTCTCTGCCCCCACACAGTATAATGTCCCCTCTCTGCCCCCGCACAGTATAATGTCCCCTCTCTGCCCCCACACAGTATAATGTCCCCTCTCTGCCCCCGCACAGTATAATGTCCTCTCACTGCCCCCACACAGTATAATGTCCCCTCTCTGCCCCCGCACACAGTATAATGTCCCCTCTCTGCCCCCACACAGTATAATGTCCCCTCTCTGCCCCCGCACAGTATAATGTCCCCTCTCTGCCCCCGCACAGTATAATGTCCCCTCTCTGCCCCCGCACAGTATAATGTCCTCTCACTACCCCCACACAGTATAATGTCCCCTCTCTGCCCCCGCACACAGTATAATGTCCCCTCTCTGCCCCCACACAGTATAATGTCCCCTCTCTGCCCCCGCACAGTATAATGTCCCCTCTCTGCCCCCGCACAGTATAATGTCCCCTCTCTGCCCCCCCCCACAGTATAATGTCCCCTCTCTGCCCCCACACAATATAATGTCCCCTCTCTGCCCCCACACAGTATAATGTCCCCTCTCTGCCTCCACACACACACAGTATAATGTCCCCTCTCTGCCCCCACACAGTATAATGTCCCCTCTCTACCCCCGCACAGTATAATGTCCTCTCTCTGCCCCCACACAGTATAATGTCCTCTCACTGCCCCCGCACAGTATAATGTCCCCTCTCTGCCCCCGCACAGTATAATGTCCCCTCTCTGCCCCCGCACAGTATAATGTCCCCTCTCTGCCCCCGCACAGTATAATGTCCCCTCTCTGCCCCCCCCCCCACAGTATAATGTCCCCTCTCTGCCCCCACACAGTATAATGTCCCCTCTCTGCCCCCACACAGTATAATGTCCCCTCTCTGCCTCCACACACACACAGTATAATGTCCCCTCTCTGCCCCCACACAGTATAATGTCCCCTCTCTGCCCCCACACAGTATAATGTCCCCTCTCTGCCCCCGCACAGTATAATGTCCTCTCTCTGCCCCCACACAGTATAATGTCCTCTCACTGCCCCCGCACAGTATAATGTCCCCTCTCTGCCCCCGCACAGTATAATGTCCCCTCTCTGCCCCCGCACAGTATAATGTCCCCTCTCTGCCCCCGCACAGTATAATGTCCCCTCTCTGCCCCCCACACAGTATAATGTCCCCTCTCTGCTCCCGCACAGTATAATGTCCCCTCTCTGCCCCCGCACAGTATAATGTCCCCTCTCTGCCCCCGCACAGTATAATGTCCCCTCTCTGCCCCCGTACAGTATAATGTCCCCTCTCTGCCCCCGCACAGTATAATGTCCCCTCTCTGCCCCCGCACAGTATAATGTCCCCTCTCTGCCCCCGCACAGTATAATGTCCCCTCTCTGCCCCCACACACACAGTATAATGTCCCCTCTCTGCCCCCACACACAGTATAATGTCCCCTCTCTGCCCCCGCACAGTATAATGTCCTCTCTCTGCCCCCGCACAGTATAATGTCCCCTCTCTGCCCCCACACACACACACAGTATAATGTCCCCTCTCTGCCCCCACACAGTATAATGTCCCCTCTCTGCCCCCACACACAGTATAATGTCCCCTCTCTGCCCCCACACACAGTATAATGTCCCCTCTCTGCCCCCGCACAGTATAATGTCCTCTCTCTGCCCCCACACAGTATAATGTCCCCTCTCTGCCCCCACACACAGTATAATGTCCCCTCTCTGCCCCCGCACAGTATAATGTCCCCTCTCTGCCCCCGCACAGTATAATGTCCCCTCTCTGCCCCCACACAATATAATGTCCCCTCTCTGCCCCCACACAGTATAATGTCCCCTCTCTGCCCCCGCACAGTATAATGTCCCCTCTCTGCCCCCGCACAGTATAATGTCCCCTCTCTGCCCCCGCACAGTATAATGTCCTCTCTCTGCCCCCACACAGTATAATGTCCCCTCTCTGCCCCCGCACAGTATAATGTCCCCTCTCTGCCCCCCCACACAGTATAATGTCCCCTCTCTGCCCCCGCACAGTATAATGTCCCCTCTCTGCCCCCCCACAGTATAATGTCCCCTCTCTGCCCCCCCCCCCACAGTATAATGTCCTCTCACTGCCCCCGCACACAGTATAATGTCCCCTCTCTGCCCCCGCACAGTATAATGTCCCCTCTCTGCCCCCGCACAGTATAATGTCCCCTCTCTGCCCCCGCACAGTATAATGTCCTCTCTCTGCCCCCGCACAGTAAAATGTCCCCTCTCTGCCCCCGCACAGTATAATGTCCCCTCTCTGCCCCCCCACAGTATAATGTCCCCTCTCTGCCCCACACAGTATAATGTCCTCTCACTGCCCCCGCACACAGTATAATGTCCCCTCTCTGCCCCCGCACAGTATAATGTCCCCTCTCTGCCCCCGCACAGTATAATGTCCCCTCTCTGCCCCCGCACAGTATAATGTCCCCTCTCTGCCCCCACACAGTATAATGTCCCCTCTCTGCCCCCACACAGTATAATGTCCCCTCTCTGCCCCCGCACAGTATAATGTCCCCTCTCTGCCCCCGCACAGTATAATGTCCCCTCTCTGCCCCCGCACAGTATAATGTCCTCTCTCTGCCCCCACACAGTATAATGTCCCCTCTCTGCCCCCGCACAGTATAATGTCCCCTCTCTGCCCCCCCACACAGTATAATGTCCCCTCTCTGCCCCCGCACAGTATAATGTCCCCTCTCTGCCCCCCACAGTATAATGTCCCCTCTCTGCCCCCCCCCACAGTATAATGTCCTCTCACTGCCCCCGCACAGTATAATGTCCCCTCTCTGCCCCCGCACAGTATAATGTCCTCTCTCTGCCCCCACACAGTATAATGTCCCCTCTCTGCCCCCGCACAGTATAATGTCCCCTCTCTGCCCCCCCCACACAGTATAATGTCCCCTCTCTGCCCCGCACAGTATAATGTCCCCTCTCTGCCCCCCCACAGTATAATGTCCCCTCTCTGCCCCCCCCCCACAGTATAATGTCCTCTCACTGCCCCCGCACACAGTATAATGTCCCCTCTCTGCCCCCGCACAGTATAATGTCCCCTCTCTGCCCCCGCACAGTATAATGTCCCCTCTCTGCCCCCGCACAGTATAATGTCCTCTCTCTGCCCCCGCACAGTAAAATGTCCCCTCTCTGCCCCCCCACAGTATAATGTCCCCTCTCTGCCCCCGCACAGTATAATGTCCCCTCTCTGCCCCCGCACAGTATAATGTCCCCTCTCTGCCCCCGCACAGTATAATGTCCCCTCTCTGCCCCCCCACAGTATAATGTCCCCTCTCTGCCCCACACAGTATAATGTCCTCTCACTGCCCCCGCACACAGTATAATGTCCCCTCTCTGCCCCCGCACAGTATAATGTCCCCTCTCTGCCCCCGCACAGTATAATGTCCCCTCTCTGCCCCCGCACAGTATAATGTCCCCTCTCTGCCCCCACACAGTATAATGTCCCCTCTCTGCCCCCACACAGTATAATGTCCCCTCTCTGCCCCCGCACAGTATAATGTCCCCTCTCTGCCCCCGCACAGTATAATGTCCCCTCTCTGCCCCCGCACAGCATAATGTCCCCTCTCTGCCCCCACACAGTATAATGTCCCCTCTCTGCCCCCGCACAGTATAATGTCCCCTCTCTGCCCCCGCACAGTATAATGTCCCCTCTCTGCCCCCCACACACAGTATAATGTCCCCTCTCTGCCCCCGCACAGTATAATGTCCCCTCTCTGCCCCCACACAGTATAATGTCCCCTCTCTGCCCCCACACAGTATAATGTCCCCTCTCTGCCCCCACACAGTATAATGTCCCCTCTCTGCCCCCGCACAGTATAATGTCCCCTCTCTGCCCCCGCACAGTATAATGTCCCCTCTCTGCCCCCGCACAGCATAATGTCCCCTCTCTGCCCCCACACAGTATAATGTCCCCTCTCTGCCCCCGCACAGTATAATGTCCCCTCTCTGCCCCCCCACAGTATAATGTCCCCTCTCTGCCCCCGCACAGTATAATGTCCCCTCTCTGCCCCTCACACAGTATAATGTCCCCTCTCTGCTCCCGCACAGTATAATGTCCCCTCTCTGCCCCCGCACAGTATAATGTCCCCTCTCTGCCCCCCACACAGTATAATGTCCCCTCTCTGCTCCCGCACAGTATAATGTCCCCTCTCTGCCCCCGCACAGTATAATGTCCTCTCTCTGCCCCCGCACACAGTATAATGTCCCCTCTCTGCCCCCGCACAGTATAATGTCCCCTCTCTGCCCCCGCACAGTATAATGTCCCCTCTCTGCCCCCGCACAGTATAATGTCCCCTCTCTGCCCCCGCACAGTATAATGTCCTCTCTCTGCCCCCGCACAGTATAATGTCCCCTCTCTGCCCCCCACACAGTATAATGTCCCCTCTCTGCCCCCGCACAGTATAATGTCCCCTCTCTGCTCCCGCACAGTATAATGTCCTCTCACTGCCCCCACACAGTATAATGTCCACTCTCTGCCCCCACACAGTATAATGTCCCCTCTCTGCCCCCGCACAGTATAATGTCCCCTCTCTGCTCCCCCCACACAGTATAATGTCCCCTCTCTGCCCCCGCACAGTATAATGTCCCCTCTCTGCCCCCCACACAGTATAATGTCCCCTCTCTGCCCCCCACACAGTATAATGTCCCCTCTCTGCCCCCCACACAGTATAATGTCCCCTCTCTGCCCCCGCACAGCATAATGTCCCCTCTCTGCCCCCGCACAGTATAATGTCCCCTCACTGCCCCCACACAGTATAATGTCCCCTCTCTGCCCCCACACACAGTATAATGTCCACTCTCTGCCCCCGCACAGTATAATGTCCTCTCACTGCCCCCACACAGTATAATGTCCCCTCTCTGCCCCCGCACAGTATAATGTCCCCTCTCTGCCCCCGCACAGTATAATGTCCCCTCTCTGCCCCCACACAGTATAATGTCCCCTCTCTGCCCCCGCACAGTATAATGTCCCCTCTCTGCCCCCACACAGTATAATGTCCCCTCTCTGCCCCCGCACAGTATAATGTCCCCTCTCTGCCCCCACACACACAGTATAATGTCCCCTCTCTGCCCCCACACACACACACAGTATAATGTCCCCTCTCTGCCCCCACACAGTATAATGTCCCCTCTCTGCCCCCACACACAGTATAATGTCCCCTCTCTGCCCCCACACACAGTATAATGTCCCCTCTCTGCCCCCGCACAGTATAATGTCCCCTCTCTGCCCCCACACAATATAATGTCCCCTCTCTGCCCCCACACAGTATAATGTCCCCTCTCTGCCCCCGCACAGTATAATGTCCCCTCTCTGCCCCCACACAGTATAATGTCCTCTCTCTGCCCCCGCACAGTATAATGTCCCCTCTCTGCCCCCCCACAGTATAATGTCCCCTCTCTGCCCCCCCCACAGTATAATGTCCTCTCTCTGCCCCCACACAGTATAATGTCCCCTCTCTGCCCCCGCACAGTATAATGTCCCCTCTCTGCCCCCACACAGTATAATGTCCCCTCTCTGCCCCCACACAGTATAATGTCCCCTCTCTGCCCCCGCACAGTATAATGTCCCCTCTCTGCCCCCGCACAGTATAATGTCCCCTCTCTGCCCCCGCACAGTATAATGTCCCCTCTCTACCCCCACACAGTATAATGTCCCCTCTCTACCCCCACACACACAGTATAATGTCTCCTCTCTGCCCCCACACACACAGTATAATGTCCCCTCTCTGCTCCCACACAGTATAATGTCCCCTCTCTGCCCCCGCACAGTATAATGTCCCCTCTCTGCCCCCGCACAGTATAATGTCCCCTCTCTGCCCCCCACACAGTATAATGTCCCCTCTCTGCCCCCGCACAGTATAATGTCCCCTCTCTGCCCCCGCACAGTATAATGTCCCCTCTCTGCCCCCCCACAGTATAATGTCCCCTCTCTGCCCCCACACAGTATAATGTCCCCTCTCTGCCCCCGCACAGTATAATGTCCCCTCTCTGCCCCCCACACAGTATAATGTCCCCTCTCTGCCCCCACACAGTATAATGTCCCCTCTCTGCCCCCACACAGTATAATGTCCCCTCTCTGCCCCCACACACAGTATAATGTCCCCTCTCTGCTCCCCCACACAGTATAATGTCCCCTCTCTGCCCCCGCACACAGTATAATGTCCTCTCTCTGCCCCCGCACAGTATAATGTCCCCTCACTGCCCCCACACACAGTATAATGTCCCCTCTCTGCCCCCGCACAGTATAATGTCCCCTCTCTGCCCCCACACAGTATAATGTCCCCTCTCTGCCCCCGCACAGTATAATGTCCCCTCTCTGCCCCCGCACAGTATAATGTCCCCTCTCTGCCCCCGCACAGTATAATGTCCCCTCTCTGCCCCCGCACAGTATAATGTCCCCTCTCTGCCCCCACACAGTATAATGTCCCCTCTCTGCCCCCGCACAGTATAATGTCCTCTCTCTGCCCCCACACAGTATAATGTCCCCTCTCTGCTCCCCCACACAGTATAATGTCCCCTCTCTGCTCCCCCACACAGTATAATGTCCCCTCTCTGCCCCCGCACAGTATAATGTCCCCTCTCTGCCCCCGCACAGTATAATGTCCCCTCTCTGCCCCCGCACAGTATAATGTCCCCTCTCTGCCCCCCCACACAGTATAATGTCCCCTCTCTGCCCCCCGCACACACACAGTATAATGTCCTCTCACTGCTCCCGCACAGTATAATGTCCCCTCTCTGCCCCCGCACAGTATAATGTCCCCTCTCTGCCCCCGCACACACACAGTATAATGTCCCCTCTCTGCCCCCACACACAGTATAATGTCCCCTCTCTGCCCCCACACACAGTATAATGTCCCCTCTCTGCCCCCCGCACACACACAGTATAATGTCCTCTCACTGCCCCCGCACAGTATAATGTCCCCTCTCTGCCCCCGCACAGTATAATGTCCCCTCTCTGCCCCCGCACAGTATAATGTCCCCTCTCTGCCCCCCCACAGTATAATGTCCTCTCTCTGCCCCCACACAGTATAATGTCCCCTCTCTGCCCCCCACACAGTATAATGTCCCCTCTCTGCCCCCGCACAGTATAATGTCCCCTCTCTGCCCCCGCACAGTATAATGTCCCCTCTCTGCCCCCACACAGTATAATGTCCCCTCTCTGCCCCCGCACAGTATAATGTCCCCTCTCTGCCCACGCACAGTATAATGTCCTCTCTCTGCCCCCGCACAGTATAATGTCCCCTCTCTGCCCCCGCACAGTATAATGTCCCCTCTCTGCCCCCGCACAGTATAATGTCCTCTCTCTGCCCCCCGCACACAGTATAATGTCCCCTCTCTGCCCCCGCACAGTATAATGTCCCCTCTCTGCCCCCACACGCACAGTATAATGTCCCCTCTCTGCCCCCACACAGTATAATGTCCCCTCTCTGCCCCCACACAGTATAATGTCCCCTCTCTGCCCCCGCACAGTATAATGTCCCCTCTCTGCCCCCGCACAGTATAATGTCCCCTCTCTGCCCCCACACAGTATAATGTCCCCTCTCTGCCCCCGCACAGTATAATGTCCCCTCTCTACCCCCACACACACAGTATAATGTCCCCTCTCTGCCCCCACACACACAGTATAATGTCCCCTCTCTGCTCCCACACAGTATAATGTCCCCTCTCTGCCCCCGCACAGTATAATGTCCCCTCTCTGCCCCCGCACAGTATAATGTCCCCTCTCTGCCCCCCACACAGTATAATGTCCCCTCTCTGCCCCCGCACAGTATAATGTCCCCTCTCTGCCCCCGCACAGTATAATGTCCCCTCTCTGCCCCCCCACAGTATAATGTCCCCTCTCTGCCCCCGCACAGTATAATGTCCCCTCTCTGCCCCCGCACAGTATAATGTCCCCTCTCTGCCCCCCACACAGTATAATGTCCCCTCTCTGCCCCCACACAGTATAATGTCCCCTCTCTGCCCCAAAACAGTATAATGTCCCCTCTCTGCCCCCACACACAGTATAATGTCCCCTCTCTGCCCCAAAACAGTATAATGTCCCCTCTCTGCCCCCACACACAGTATAATGTCCCCTCTCTGCCCCCGCACAGTATAATGTCCCCTCTCTGCTCCCCCACAGTATAATGTCCCCTCTCTGCCTCCGCACAGTATAATGTCCCCTCTCTGCCCCCGCACACAGTATAATGTCCTCTCTCTGCCCCCGCACAGTATAATGTCCCCTCACTGCCCCCACACACAGTATAATGTCCCCTCTCTGCCCCCGCACAGTATAATGTCCCCTCTCTGCCCCCACACAGTATAATGTCCCCTCTCTGCCCCCGCACAGTATAATGTCCCCTCTCTGCCCCCACACAGTATAATGTCCCCTCTCTGCCCCCGCACAGTATAATGTCCCCTCTCTGCCCCCACACAGTATAATGTCCCCTCTCTGCCCCCGCACAGTATAATGTCCCCTCTCTGCCCCCACACAGTATAATGTCCTCTCTCTGCCCCCACACAGTATAATGTCCCCTCTCTGCTCCCCCACACAGTATAATGTCCCCTCTCTGCTCCCCCACACAGTATAATGTCCCCTCTCTGCCCCCGCACAGTATAATGTCCCCTCTCTGCCCCCGCACAGTATAATGTCCCCTCTCTGCCCCCGCACACAGTATAATGTCCCCTCTCTGCCCCCGCACAGTATAATGTCCCCTCTCTGCCCCCGCACAGTATAATGTCCCCTCTCTGCCCCCCCACACAGTATAATGTCCCCTCTCTGCCCCCCGCACACACACAGTATAATGTCCCCTCTCTGCCCCCGCACAGTATAATGTCCCCTCTCTGCCCCCGCACAGTATAATGTCCCCTCTCTGCCCCCGCACACACACAGTATAATGTCCCCTCTCTGCCCCCACACACAGTATAATGTCCCCTCTCTGCCCCCACACACAGTATAATGTCCCCTCTCTGCCCCCCGCACACACACAGTATAATGTCCCCTCTCTGCCCCCGCACAGTATAATGTCCCCTCTCTGCCCCCGCACAGTATAATGTCCCCTCTCTGCCCCCACACAGTATAATGTCCCCTCTCTGCCCCCACACAGTATAATGTCCCCTCTCTGCCCCCCCACAGTATAATGTCCTCTCTCTGCCCTCGCACAGTATAATGTCCCCTCTCTGCCCCCCACACAGTATAATGTCCCCTCTCTGCCCCCGCACAGTATAATGTCCCCTCTCTGCCCCCACACAGTATAATGTCCCCTCTCTGCCCCCCACACAGTATAATGTCCTCTCTCTGCCCCCGCACAGTATAATGTCCCCTCTCTGCCCCCCACACAGTATAATGTCCCCTCTCTGCCCCCGCACAGTATAATGTCCCCTCTCTGCCCCCGCACAGTATAATGTCCCCTCTCTGCCCCCACACAGTATAATGTCCCCTCTCTGCCCCCACACAGTATAATGTCCCCTCTCTGCCCCCCCACAGTATAATGTCCTCTCTCTGCCCCCGCACAGTATAATGTCCCCTCTCTGCCCCCACACAGTATAATGTCCCCTCTCTGCCCCCACACAGTATAATGTCCCCTCTCTGCCCCCGCACAGTATAATGTCCCCTCTCTGCCCCCGCACACAGTATAATGTCCCCTCTCTGCCCCCACACAGTATAATGTCCCCTCTCTGCCCCCGCACAGTATAATGTCCCCTCTCTGCCCCCGCACAGTATAATGTCCCCTCTCTGCCCCCACACAGTATAATGTCCCCTCTCTGCCCCCGCACAGTATAATGTCCCCTCTCTGCCCCCCACACAGTATAATGTCCCCTCTCTGCCCCCACACAGTATAATGTCCCCTCTCTGCCCCCACACAGTATAATGTCCCCTCTCTGCCCCCACACACAGTATAATGTCCCCTCTCTGCCCCCACACAGTATAATGTCCCCTCTCTGCCCCCGCACAGTATAATGTCCCCTCTCTGCCCCCCACACAGTATAATGTCCCCTCTCTGCCCCCGCACAGTATAATGTCCCCTCTCTGCCCCCGCACAGTATAATGTCCCCTCTCTGCCCCCGCACACAGTATAATGTCCCCTCTCTGCCCCCGCACAGTATAATGTCCCCTCTCTGCCCCCGCACAGTATAATGTCCCCTCTCTGCCCCCGCACAGTATAATGTCCCCTCTCTGCCCCCACACAGTATAATGTCCCCTCTCTGCCCCCACACAGTATAATGTCCCCTCTCTGCCCCCCACACAGTATAATGTCCCCTCTCTGCCCCCACACAGTATAATGTCCCCTCTCTGCCCCCACACAGTATAATGTCCCCTCTCTGCCCCCACACACAGTATAATGTCCCCTCTCTGCCCCCACACAGTATAATGTCCTCTCACTGCCCCCGCACAGTATAATGTCCCCTCTCTGCCCCCACACAGTATAATGTCCCCTCTCTGCCCCCGCACACAGTATAATGTCCTCTCTCTGCCCCCGCACAGTATAATGTCCCCTCACTGCCCCCACACAGTATAATGTCCCCTCTCTGCCCCCACACACAGTATAATGTCCCCTCTCTGCCCCCGCACACAGTATAATGTCCTCTCTCTGCCCCCACACAGTATAATGTCCTCTCTCTGCCCCCACACAGTATAATGTCCCCTCTCTGCCCCCGCACAGTATAATGTCCCCTCTCTGCCCCCACACAGTATAATGTCCCCTCTCTGCCCCCGCACAGTATAATGTCCCCTCTCTGCCCCCGCACAGTATAATGTCCCCTCTCTGCCCCCGCACAGTATAATGTCCCCTCACTGCCCCCACACACAGTATAATGTCCCCTCTCTGCCCCCGCACAGTATAATGTCCTCTCTCTGCCCCCGCACAGTATAATGTCCCCTCACTGCCCCCACACACAGTATAATGTCCCCTCTCTGCCCCCACACAGTATAATGTCCCCTCTCTGCCCCCGCACAGTATAATGTCCCCTCTCTGCCCCCGCACAGTATAATGTCCCCTCTCTGCCCCCGCACAGTATAATGTCCCCTCTCTGCCCCCGCACAGTATAATGTCCCCTCTCTGCCCCCACACAGTATAATGTCCCCTCTCTGCCCCCGCACAGTATAATGTCCCCTCTCTGCCCCCGCACAGTATAATGTCCCCTCTCTGCTCCCGCACAGTATAATGTCCCCTCTCTGCCCCCACACAGTATAATGTCCTCTCTCTGCCCCCACACAGTATAATGTCCCCTCTCTGCTCCCCCACACAGTATAATGTCCCCTCTCTGCTCCCCCACACAGTATAATGTCCCCTCTCTGCCCCCGCACAGTATAATGTCCCCTCTCTGCCCCCGCACAGTATAATGTCCCCTCTCTGCCCCCGCACAGTATAATGTCCCCTCTCTGCCCCCCCACACAGTATAATGTCCCCTCTCTGCCCCCGCACACAGTATAATGTCCCCTCTGCCCCCGCACAGTATAATGTCCCCTCTCTGCTCCCCCCACACAGTATAATGTCCCCTCTCTGCCCCCGCACAGTATAATGTCCCCTCTCTGCCCCCGCACAGTATAATGTCCCCTCTCTGCCCCCGCACAGTATAATGTCCCCTCTCTACCCCCACACAGTATAATGTCCCCTCTCTACCCCCACACACACAGTATAATGTCTCCTCTCTGCCCCCACACACACAGTATAATGTCCCCTCTCTGCTCCCACACAGTATAATGTCCCCTCTCTGCCCCCGCACAGTATAATGTCCCCTCTCTGCCCCCGCACAGTATAATGTCCCCTCTCTGCCCCCCACACAGTATAATGTCCCCTCTCTGCCCCCGCACAGTATAATGTCCCCTCTCTGCCCCCGCACAGTATAATGTCCCCTCTCTGCCCCCCCACAGTATAATGTCCCCTCTCTGCCCCCACACAGTATAATGTCCCCTCTCTGCCCCCGCACAGTATAATGTCCCCTCTCTGCCCCCCACACAGTATAATGTCCCCTCTCTGCCCCCACACAGTATAATGTCCCCTCTCTGCCCCCACACAGTATAATGTCCCCTCTCTGCCCCCACACACAGTATAATGTCCCCTCTCTGCTCCCCCACACAGTATAATGTCCCCTCTCTGCCCCCGCACACAGTATAATGTCCTCTCTCTGCCCCCGCACAGTATAATGTCCCCTCACTGCCCCCACACACAGTATAATGTCCCCTCTCTGCCCCCGCACAGTATAATGTCCCCTCTCTGCCCCCACACAGTATAATGTCCCCTCTCTGCCCCCGCACAGTATAATGTCCCCTCTCTGCCCCCGCACAGTATAATGTCCCCTCTCTGCCCCCGCACAGTATAATGTCCCCTCTCTGCCCCCGCACAGTATAATGTCCCCTCTCTGCCCCCACACAGTATAATGTCCCCTCTCTGCCCCCGCACAGTATAATGTCCTCTCTCTGCCCCCACACAGTATAATGTCCCCTCTCTGCTCCCCCACACAGTATAATGTCCCCTCTCTGCTCCCCCACACAGTATAATGTCCCCTCTCTGCCCCCGCACAGTATAATGTCCCCTCTCTGCCCCCGCACAGTATAATGTCCCCTCTCTGCCCCCGCACAGTATAATGTCCCCTCTCTGCCCCCCCACACAGTATAATGTCCCCTCTCTGCCCCCCGCACACACACAGTATAATGTCCTCTCACTGCTCCCGCACAGTATAATGTCCCCTCTCTGCCCCCGCACAGTATAATGTCCCCTCTCTGCCCCCGCACACACACAGTATAATGTCCCCTCTCTGCCCCCACACACAGTATAATGTCCCCTCTCTGCCCCCACACACAGTATAATGTCCCCTCTCTGCCCCCCGCACACACACAGTATAATGTCCTCTCACTGCCCCCGCACAGTATAATGTCCCCTCTCTGCCCCCGCACAGTATAATGTCCCCTCTCTGCCCCCGCACAGTATAATGTCCCCTCTCTGCCCCCCCACAGTATAATGTCCTCTCTCTGCCCCCACACAGTATAATGTCCCCTCTCTGCCCCCCACACAGTATAATGTCCCCTCTCTGCCCCCGCACAGTATAATGTCCCCTCTCTGCCCCCGCACAGTATAATGTCCCCTCTCTGCCCCCACACAGTATAATGTCCCCTCTCTGCCCCCGCACAGTATAATGTCCCCTCTCTGCCCCCACACGCACAGTATAATGTCCCCTCTCTGCCCCCACACAGTATAATGTCCCCTCTCTGCCCCCACACAGTATAATGTCCCCTCTCTGCCCCCGCACAGTATAATGTCCCCTCTCTGCCCCCACACAGTATAATGTCCCCTCTCTGCCCCCGCACAGTATAATGTCCCCTCTCTACCCCCACACACACAGTATAATGTCCCCTCTCTGCCCCCACACACACAGTATAATGTCCCCTCTCTGCTCCCACACAGTATAATGTCCCCTCTCTGCCCCCGCACAGTATAATGTCCCCTCTCTGCCCCCGCACAGTATAATGTCCCCTCTCTGCCCCCCACACAGTATAATGTCCCCTCTCTGCCCCCGCACAGTATAATGTCCCCTCTCTGCCCCCGCACAGTATAATGTCCCCTCTCTGCCCCCGCACAGTATAATGTCCCCTCTCTGCCCCCGCACAGTATAATGTCCCCTCTCTGCCCCCCACACAGTATAATGTCCCCTCTCTGCCCCCACACAGTATAATGTCCCCTCTCTGCCCCAAAACAGTATAATGTCCCCTCTCTGCCCCCACACACAGTATAATGTCCCCTCTCTGCCCCAAAACAGTATAATGTCCCCTCTCTGCCCCCACACACAGTATAATGTCCCCTCTCTGCCCCCGCACAGTATAATGTCCCCTCTCTGCTCCCCCACAGTATAATGTCCCCTCTCTGCCTCCGCACAGTATAATGTCCCCTCTCTGCCCCCGCACACAGTATAATGTCCTCTCTCTGCCCCCGCACAGTATAATGTCCCCTCACTGCCCCCACACACAGTATAATGTCCCCTCTCTGCCCCCGCACAGTATAATGTCCCCTCTCTGCCCCCACACAGTATAATGTCCCCTCTCTGCCCCCGCACAGTATAATGTCCCCTCTCTGCCCCCACACAGTATAATGTCCCCTCTCTGCCCCCGCACAGTATAATGTCCCCTCTCTGCCCCCACACAGTATAATGTCCCCTCTCTGCCCCCGCACAGTATAATGTCCCCTCTCTGCCCCCACACAGTATAATGTCCTCTCTCTGCCCCCACACAGTATAATGTCCCCTCTCTGCTCCCCCACACAGTATAATGTCCCCTCTCTGCTCCCCCACACAGTATAATGTCCCCTCTCTGCCCCCGCACAGTATAATGTCCCCTCTCTGCCCCCGCACAGTATAATGTCCCCTCTCTGCCCCCGCACACAGTATAATGTCCCCTCTCTGCCCCCGCACAGTATAATGTCCCCTCTCTGCCCCCGCACAGTATAATGTCCCCTCTCTGCCCCCCCACACAGTATAATGTCCCCTCTCTGCCCCCCGCACACACACAGTATAATGTCCCCTCTCTGCCCCCGCACAGTATAATGTCCCCTCTCTGCCCCCGCACACACAGTATAATGTCCCCTCTCTGCCCCCACACACAGTATAATGTCCCCTCTCTGCCCCCCCACACAGTATAATGTCCCCTCTCTGCCCCCCGCACACACACAGTATAATGTCCCCTCTCTGCCCCCGCACAGTATAATGTCCCCTCTCTGCCCCCGCACACACAGTATAATGTCCCCTCTCTGCCCCCGCACACACACAGTATAATGTCCCCTCTCTGCCCCCACACACAGTATAATGTCCCCTCTCTGCCCCCACACACAGTATAATGTCCCCTCTCTGCCCCCCGCACACACACAGTATAATGTCCCCTCTCTGCCCCCGCACAGTATAATGTCCCCTCTCTGCCCCCGCACAGTATAATGTCCCCTCTCTGCCCCCACACAGTATAATGTCCCCTCTCTGCCCCCACACAGTATAATGTCCCCTCTCTGCCCCCGCACAGTATAATGTCCCCTCTCTGCCCCCACACAGTATAATGTCCTCTCTCTGCCCTCGCACAGTATAATGTCCCCTCTCTGCCCCCCACACAGTATAATGTCCCCTCTCTGCCCCCGCACAGTATAATGTCCCCTCTCTGCCCCCACACAGTATAATGTCCCCTCTCTGCCCCCCACACAGTATAATGTCCTCTCTCTGCCCCCGCACAGTATAATGTCCCCTCTCTGCCCCCCACACAGTATAATGTCCCCTCTCTGCCCCCGCACAGTATAATGTCCCCTCTCTGCCCCCGCACAGTATAATGTCCCCTCTCTGCCCCCACACAGTATAATGTCCCCTCTCTGCCCCCACACAGTATAATGTCCCCTCTCTGCCCCCCCACAGTATAATGTCCTCTCTCTGCCCCCGCACAGTATAATGTCCCCTCTCTGCCCCCACACAGTATAATGTCCCCTCTCTGCCCCCACACAGTATAATGTCCCCTCTCTGCCCCCGCACAGTATAATGTCCCCTCTCTGCCCCCGCACACAGTATAATGTCCCCTCTCTGCCCCCACACAGTATAATGTCCCCTCTCTGCCCCCGCACAGTATAATGTCCCCTCTCTGCCCCCGCACAGTATAATGTCCCCTCTCTGCCCCCACACAGTATAATGTCCCCTCTCTGCCCCCGCACAGTATAATGTCCCCTCTCTGCCCCCCACACAGTATAATGTCCCCTCTCTGCCCCCACACAGTATAATGTCCCCTCTCTGCCCCCACACAGTATAATGTCCCCTCTCTGCCCCCACACACAGTATAATGTCCCCTCTCTGCCCCCACACAGTATAATGTCCCCTCTCTGCCCCCGCACAGTATAATGTCCCCTCTCTGCCCCCCACACAGTATAATGTCCCCTCTCTGCCCCCGCACAGTATAATGTCCCCTCTCTGCCCCCGCACAGTATAATGTCCCCTCTCTGCCCCCGCACACAGTATAATGTCCCCTCTCTGCCCCCGCACAGTATAATGTCCCCTCTCTGCCCCCGCACAGTATAATGTCCCCTCTCTGCCCCCGCACAGTATAATGTCCCCTCTCTGCCCCCACACAGTATAATGTCCCCTCTCTGCCCCCACACAGTATAATGTCCCCTCTCTGCCCCCCACACAGTATAATGTCCCCTCTCTGCCCCCACACAGTATAATGTCCCCTCTCTGCCCCCACACAGTATAATGTCCCCTCTCTGCCCCCACACACAGTATAATGTCCCCTCTCTGCCCCCACACAGTATAATGTCCTCTCACTGCCCCCGCACAGTATAATGTCCCCTCTCTGCCCCCACACAGTATAATGTCCCCTCTCTGCCCCCGCACACAGTATAATGTCCTCTCTCTGCCCCCGCACAGTATAATGTCCCCTCACTGCCCCCACACAGTATAATGTCCCCTCTCTGCCCCCACACACAGTATAATGTCCCCTCTCTGCCCCCGCACACAGTATAATGTCCTCTCTCTGCCCCCACACAGTATAATGTCCTCTCTCTGCCCCCACACAGTATAATGTCCCCTCTCTGCCCCCGCACAGTATAATGTCCCCTCTCTGCCCCCACACAGTATAATGTCCCCTCTCTGCCCCCGCACAGTATAATGTCCCCTCTCTGCCCCCGCACAGTATAATGTCCCCTCTCTGCCCCCGCACAGTATAATGTCCCCTCACTGCCCCCACACACAGTATAATGTCCCCTCTCTGCCCCCGCACAGTATAATGTCCTCTCTCTGCCCCCGCACAGTATAATGTCCCCTCACTGCCCCCACACACAGTATAATGTCCCCTCTCTGCCCCCACACAGTATAATGTCCCCTCTCTGCCCCCGCACAGTATAATGTCCCCTCTCTGCCCCCGCACAGTATAATGTCCCCTCTCTGCCCCCGCACAGTATAATGTCCCCTCTCTGCCCCCGCACAGTATAATGTCCCCTCTCTGCCCCCACACAGTATAATGTCCCCTCTCTGCCCCCGCACAGTATAATGTCCCCTCTCTGCCCCCGCACAGTATAATGTCCCCTCTCTGCTCCCGCACAGTATAATGTCCCCTCTCTGCCCCCACACAGTATAATGTCCTCTCTCTGCCCCCACACAGTATAATGTCCCCTCTCTGCTCCCCCACACAGTATAATGTCCCCTCTCTGCTCCCCCACACAGTATAATGTCCCCTCTCTGCCCCCGCACAGTATAATGTCCCCTCTCTGCCCCCGCACAGTATAATGTCCCCTCTCTGCCCCCGCACAGTATAATGTCCCCTCTCTGCCCCCCCACACAGTATAATGTCCCCTCTCTGCCCCCGCACACAGTATAATGTCCCCTCTGCCCCCGCACAGTATAATGTCCCCTCTCTGCTCCCGCACAGTATAATGTCCCCTCTCTGCCCCCACACAGTATAATGTCCTCTCTCTGCCCCCGCACAGTATAATGTCCCCTCTCTGCCCCCCCACACAGTATAATGTCCCCTCTCTGCCCCCCGCACACACACAGTATAATGTCCTCTCACTGCTCCCGCACAGTATAATGTCCCCTCTCTGCCCCCGCACACACACAGTATAATGTCCCCTCTCTGCCCCCACACACAGTATAATGTCCCCTCTCTGCCCCCACACACAGTATAATGTCCCCTCTCTGCCCCCCGCGCACACACAGTATAATGTCCTCTCACTGCCCCCCGCACACACACAGTATAATGTCCCCTCTCTGCCCCCGCACAGTATAATGTCCCCTCTCTGCCCCCACACACACAGTATAATGTCCCCTCTCTGCCCCCGCACAGTATAATGTCCCCTCTCTGCCCCCGCACAGTATAATGTCCCCTCTCTGCCCCCACACAGTATAATGTCCCCTCTCTGCCCCCGCACAGTATAATGTCCTCTCACTGCCCCCCACACACACAGTATAATGTCCCCTCTCTGCCCCCGCACAGTATAATGTCCCCTCTCTGCCCCCACACAGTATAATGTCCCCTCTCTGCCCCCGCACAGTATAATGTCCCCTCTCTGCCCCCGCACAGTATAATGTCCCCTCTCTGCCCCCGCACAGTATAATGTCCCCTCTCTGCCCCCGCACAGTATAATGTCCCCTCTCTGCCCCCGCACAGTATAATGTCCCCTCTCTGCCCCCACACACAGTATAATGTCCCCTCTCTGCCCCCACACAGTATAATGTCCCCTCTCTGCCCCCGCACAGTATAATGTCCCCTCTCTGCCCCCGCACACAGTATAATGTCCCCTCTCTGCCCCCGCACAGTATAATGTCCCCTCTCTGCCCCCACACAGTATAATGTCCCCTCTCTGCCCCCGCACAGTATAATGTCCTCTCACTGCCCCCCACACAGTATAATGTCCCCTCTCTGCCCCCGCACAGTATAATGTCCCCTCTCTGCCCCCCCACAGTATAATGTCCTCTCACTGCCCCCCACACACACAGTATAATGTTCCCTCTCTGTCCCCGCACAGTATAATGTTCCCTCTCTGTCCCCACACAGTATAATGTCCCCTCTCTGCCCCCGCACAGTATAATGTCCTCTCACTGCCCCCCACACAGTATAATGTCCCCTCTCTGCCCCCGCACAGTATAATGTCCCCTCTCTGCCCCCCCACAGTATAATGTCCTCTCACTGCCCCCCACACACACAGTATAATGTTCCCTCTCTGTCCCCGCACAGTATAATGTTCCCTCTCTGTCCCCACACAGTATAATGTCCTCTCACTGCCCCCCGCACACACACAGTATAATGTCCCCTCTCTGCCCCCGCACACACACAGTATAATGTCCCCTCTCTGCCCCCGCACAGTATAATGTCCTCTTGGCCGTCTCTTCTCAGATTCCATTTTTATAATCACATTCTGTACAGATCGATTCGATGACTCCATTAAGCACCACAAGGAGCTAATAATCTCATGTACATGGAGGGGCCGCGGGGCTGTTACCGTGTTACGATGTGACCAGGTTCAGTCATTAAAACCACTGATAGAAAACCTATAAATCACATAACAGCGCCACCCTTCCCTGAAGGCCGCACCTGGTACTGCAGCTCGGCTGCGAGTGATGGACTTTAACGCCATTGTGTACACACAGCTCCGGAGCCGATGAGATCAGTCAGTTTATACCCATTGCTGTGCACAGCGGCGCCTCCCTGGGGTGATGCGGAGTCCCTGAGTGTCTGCCCACATATGGAAACATAAGCGGACGCTGGTATCTATAGGGGAGAGTCAGCAGTGCCGGTATATAATGTGGTCTAAGCCACAAAACACAACCCCCTCACCAGTTTCAGGACCTTCACCACAGGGTCATGTGACCCAAAGGTCCTGCTACATGTAATACATATAATATCAGGTCTTATGCATATTGCTCAGTAGGAGGCGCCATAACAATGGAAATATAAAATAAAGGCATCTTATTAACCCAATTTTTCCCAAATCTTCTTATAACATAAATCTCACATTCTGCCCATGTCAGTGATTGCTGTGGTAGTGCTATCCGGCTCTGTAGAGGCCAGTGAGCGGCTCTTCTACACTGCTCCAGCAGGGGGCGCCGCGGCTGGTAGTATAATCACTGGTGTATATGACAGGAGGCGGCACAGCGAAGGGGACGCATCCGCTCTCAGCGTTTTTCTTCTGTTTTTTCATGTCTTGTTCTGACTCACAAACTTTAATGATGTCTTTTACGATTTTCTTATTAAACCTGAATTTCATTTATTCCTGCAGACAAATGTCTCCTGGAACAGCTCCACCCCGCCTGCCATCACCGAGGGGAAGAGGACATGTGATATTCCTTCAGAACGGCTCAGACACGGGATGTCACATAATAGATGAAAGGACAGTGTCATGTACTGGCCCCGGAGAGATGTGTAATCAGACCTCACACTGCTGTGCTCTGTGCTCCCTGCAGCCAGTGTTATGTACTGTCCCTGGAGAGATGTGTAATCAGACCTCACACTGCTGTGCTCTGTGCTCTCTGCAGCCAGTGTTATGTATTGTCCCTGGAGAGATGTGTAATCAGACCTCACACTGCTGTGCTCTGTGCTCTCTACAGCCAGTGTTATGTATTGTCCCTGGAGAGATGTGTAATCATACCTCACACTGCTGTGCTCTGTGCTCTCTGCAGCCAGTGTTATGTACTGTCCCTGGAGAGATGTGTAATCAGACCTCCCACTTCTGTGCTCTGCGCTCTCTGCAGCCAGTGTTATGTATTGTCCCTGGAGAGATGTGTAATCAGACCTCACACTGCTGTGCTCTGTGCTCTCTGCAGCCAGTGTTATGTACTGGCCCCGGAGAGAGGTGTAATCAGACCTCACACTGCTGTGCTCTGCGCTCTCTGCAGCTAGTGCTATGTATCGTCCCTGGAGAGATGTGTAATCAGACCTCACACTGCTATGCTCTGTGCTCTCTGCAGCCAGTGTTATGTATTGTCCCTGGATAGATTTGTAATCATACCTCACACTGCTGTGCTCTGTGCTCTCTGTAGCCAGTGTCATGTTCTGGCCCTGGAGAGATGTGTAATCAGACCTCACACTGCTGTGCTCTGTGCTCTCTGCAGCCAGTGTTATGTATTGTCCCTGGGGAGATGTGTAATCAGACCTCACACTGCTGTGCTCTGTGCTCTCTGCAGCCAGTGTTATGTATTGTCCCTGGAGAGATGTGTAATCAGACCTCCCACTTCTGTGCTCTGTGCTCTCTGCAGCCAGTGTTATGTATTGTCCCTGGAGAGATGTGTAATCATACCTCACACTGCTGTGCTCTGTGCTCTCTGCAGCCAGTGTTATGTATTGTCCCTGGAGAGATGTGTAATCAGACCTCACACTGCTGTGCCCTGTGCTCTCTGCAGCCAGTGTTATGTATTGTCCCTGGAGCGATGTTTAATCAGACCTCACACTGCTGTGCTCTGTGCTCTCTGCCAGTATTAGGTATTGTCCCTGGAGAGATGTGATATCAGACCTTTGTGTATGCTGTTAGGAGCAGCAGGACTGTGATATATAGATCTATTCTATATTAGCTCCCTATAGCGGCCCCCATTTCCATTGTAGGGGCCCTGAGGTGTGGTCCTCCGATTATACAGACTACACCTATATTATATAGTATTTACTGTCTACTATACGGAGTCTATATAACCCCCTCATTGTAGCTGCCCTGAGGTGTGGGGCGAGGGGGGGGGGGCCTCTCTGTTTGTCCTCACATTGTACAAATATTACATTACTGTCTCCTTTCTCTCACCTCCGCTGTAATGAAATGCAGACACCGGGCTCTGACTGCAGCCGCCATGTATTATCCGTCCTGTAACCTTCACACCGCAGACACAGGACAGAGCCGGCCCAAAGATGTGTGCGGAGGTAGATGGGGGCACGCTGATAACATCCGGAGACAGAGCACAGCAGTGTGAGGACATGCACCCACTGCACTTGGAGAAGCTACAATCCTAGAATATAAATCCATACATCACAGTCCTGCTGCTACTAACAACATACACAAAGGACTGATTACACATCTCTCTGGGAATAATATATAACAGGGGCTGCAGGGAGCACAGAGCACAGCAGTGTGAGGACACACTCCCAGTGCACTTGGAGAAGCTACAATCCAGGAATATTAATCCATATATCACAGTCCTGCTGCTACTAGCAACATACAAAAAGTGTGAATACACACCTCTCCTGGGACAATACAGGACAGGGGAGCAGAGAGCTCAGAACACAGCAGTGTGAGATTTCACATTTCTCAGGGGACAATACATAACACTGGCTGCAGTCTCACCTTCTGAAAGGTTCCTACCACAGCTGCAGGAGCCGTCACAGTGTATCAGTGCTCTCACTTCAGGCCTGTATTTGGGCTTCTGTACTCATACATACATGTCAGATGGGGGCTTGTATTTAAAACCATCCATCGCACATACAATCACATACAATCAGAGATCATAAAAATGATCGCTGAAGGGTTAAGTCTAAAATCTCTACATTAAGTGGCGACTGAGCCGCGAGCTGTTACGTGCGGAGCTCGTCCGTGAGTGACTGTGAGTTATGGAGTCATGTGCAGTCATCATGGTCTCACCAGAGAAACAAATGGCCTCCTATTACGGCCTCCTCCTGCTGCTGAGGTCTGAGCGCGCCCCTGCCAATCTGTCTGGCGGATACGGAGGGCGTTCATCTGTGCGCTGGCAGCCGCCGATCTATCAGCGCTGACCTTATAGAGAATATCCCCTGCACCGGCGCCGCAGCTCATCGCTCAGAGCACGGGCGGCGGAGACGTATGAAGTGGCGCACTCCATCCCTCACTCCGACGCTTGGTCTCCCGAGGATCCGGCATTTCCATTCTCCGGCTTCTCTCCTCTGTGGAGTGACCCAGTGTGAAATCCAAAATCATTCGAAATATTGCTCCGGCGCACACTCATTTATTAGTTATTGGTCGCGGGTAATTGGGCCGAGCGCTGAGAGTGCAGCAAAGTGCGGAGGAGCCCGGGGTCACCTAATGAGCCGCAATGTAATAATACAAGATTGATTTTTAGTGGTGAACATGGAGAGATTCCAGACAGATTCCGAAATGTGCAGGATACAGAGCACTCCCAGAGGAGCCACAAAGCATCATACATGGAGGGGAAGGCATGAGAGGCGCGATGTGCTGCAGAGGGGGGGCGGCTGGAAATATCACTGCACACATCACGGTCTATGGAGTCAAGTCCAATATCGTCTTTACAACCTTCTCATAGATTTCATGAACTCATTAAGGTCCATGATTGTCGGCAGAGGATAAGAACATCCTGAGTTACAGCTTTTATTAAAATGTAAAACGTAACAATAACACAAGACATAAACCAAACATTATATACAATATCTACAATAACTCACCCGCTGCTCCAGACACATTCACACCTTCACATTCTCCACCAAACCAATCACAGCGTAAACCAAACCCATCAACAAATAAAGACAAGCCACGCCCATAAATAACCAAACACAACCCACACCCTCTAATAACAGAATAATGATAATTCTTAATGTATATAGCGCACACAGATTCCGCAGCGCTGCACAGAGTATGACAAATTGGTCTCTGTCCCCAATGTCCCCTCACAATTTAATCAACCTTCCAGTATGTTTTGGAGTGTGGGATGAAACCGGAGGACCTGGAGGAAAACCACGCAAACACGGAGAGAACATGCAAACTGTCAGGGTTCGGGGTCAGTAAACCCCCTGGACCACCGCGGGAGATGGTACTAGCCGACACCAGGGAACAGAATCTAAGTGGCACCTGGTTTTCACCAGAGCCCACCGGAAAGTGGGATGGACTCACTGCGAGAGAGTGCCACTAGGTCGTTCCACAGGTGCAACTAGCCAAGGTGGAGGTACAGAATCAGCATTCAGGCTCGTGGAACAGGCTGGTTGTCAGGGTTAGTGGCAGAGGTCACGGTACAGGTCCAAGGTCAGCAACAGAAGATGAAGGCAGAATGGAACAGGAACAAACGCAGGGAACAGGAACACGCTGGGAAGCTTTCTCTTATCTCAGAATAGCTCAATGATCCGGTGGGGAATGATGGGAGCCGTCTGTTTTTATGGAAATCAGGAAGTGGCCAGCACCAATCAGCGGTGCGCTGGGCCTTTAAATCATTTGAGTGCCGGCGCGAGCAGGCCCAAGGCAGTGGGGACGCGCCCAGCCTAGCCTGGATGGGAACAGGATCGTGGAGAGGTAAGTGCGGGTCGGGGTGAGCGGTGCCACAGAGAGGGGATTGCCCTCAATCTGTGACTTTTTGCAGATGTTAACCCTGGGACTTGAACCCAGAACCCACTAATGCGAACCACTTAGCCACCATGCTGCCCAGATTATGTGCTGTGCCTGTGTATAGTGCAGGGGGTGCCAGATTAAGACTTGTGGTGCACATTCTGCACGAATCTGGCGCCCCCTGCACTGCCTTGACAGAAGGCACCACTTTTGTTTTGGTGCACATGTAACATGGATACACAAGAAAAAAACTCCAGCACATCGATGGGAATCAATATAATATAGTAACTTTATTTCATCCACATAAAAATCCAGACATCACAATCATGGACACAGCAAAAAACCAACGCGTTTCATCCTGCCAGATGTAGTCCGGATGTAGTGGTTTGTTGAGCACTCGGAGGAGCAATGTCTGGAACTACCGCAAGTCAGGACCCGTCGTCTGCCACATCTAGCTCCAGTCTTCCAAAGACCACCTCAGCCCTCCTCCATGCCTGTTGCAGAGGTGCCCATGCAAGTGGATAGAGCTTGTATGTCTTCCCAAGAACGTTCCAGACGGAGACAGGAGAATCTCTTCCTCTATTCCTGTCCGTCCGCAGCGTCCGGGAAACACCCGCACCTAGGGTTCTTGGGAAAAGCATCTCTTAGTGAGAGCAAAGCTTCTCCTTGTTTGAATGTTTCAGTTCTTCTCAGTTTTGGAACAGGCAACCCAGTTCAAGTTTCTGTCTTCCTGGTCTCTGGCTCTACTCGGAATTTAATGGATGCTGCCACCGCAAAATCCCTAAGACTGCTCCATTGACCTCCTGCCGGATACATCTCCTCCACAAGGTGGGGTATACCCATTATCTGTGCCTGAAACCGCGGCCTCAATAAAGTTACCCTTTGCCTCTCATCACTGAACTTTTTGATCGAATTTGGGGTGCCAAGGTTTTCACCAAACTAGATCTGCGAGATCTGAGAAAGCATCCCTGCTAGAGGTTGATGCCTCATCCATTGGTGCTGGAGCCGTTCTTACCCAGAAAGGGCCCAAATGTCGAACCCTTACCTGTAGCTTTTTCTATAAAACCTTCATAGCAGCAGAGAGGAATAATTCCATTGGTGATCGGGAACTCCTGGCCATAAAGCTAGCTTTGGAGGAATGCCGCTATCTTCTGGAAGGAGTTCATCATCCGGTCTATATCTACACTGACCACAAAAATCTCCTGTACCTCACCACTGCTCAGCGTCTCAATCCTTGTCAGGCTCGCTGGTCACTCTTCTTTTCTTGATTCAACTTCCTGATTTACCTTCGTCCAGCCGAGAAGAACGTAAAAGCTGATGCCCTCTCACATGCCTCTGATTGTTGGGGAAGAATTGGCTCCTCGTCGAATTGTTCCTCTGGAACGACTGGTTGTTGCTGCTCCTGTGGACCTATGGCAGCTTCCCCCTGGTAAGACCTATGTCTGACCTGCTCTTCAGAAGAGGATACTAACTTGGGGACATTGCTCTCGTGTGACTTGGCCCCACGGGGTGCAGAGATCTATTGTTCTCATATCTCGTTACTAATGGTGGCCAGATCTGGTCAAAGACATTCAAGATTTTGTGGGTTCCTGCGCTTCCTGTGCCTGTAACAAGTTGTTACGTCTCAAGCCAGCAGGTCTGCTGCATCCATTGCCAATATTCCTGAGTCCCGTGTTTCTGAGTGTTTACGCTCCTGAGCCCAGTGTTCCTGCGTACCTCTGTTCCTGTGTGTTCCTGTTCCTGATTCCGATGTCCCTGTGTTCCTGTGTTCCTGCGTTCCTGTAATCCAGAGGATCCACTGATCATGAAAGTATTAGGGTAGGATTTAAGATATCCTCTTTTAGTGTGCATTGGCTGTGTTTCTAATAAATAAGATGGAAAGAATGACTCAGACAAATTTCTGATGCAACATTTGCTAATGCTGTTGCCCAGGGCAAAAATCAGCACTGCACAGGTTTATTTGGTTTCACAAATCCAAATAGAAAAACAAGAGAGAAGCAGAAAAGGAGAAGCATTTAAATCAAAACAGTCTCTTGATTGGAGAACTTCCCTGCTGTCGCTCATTGACATCAGGTCTGCATTCCTTAGCTTCAAAACTTTTCTGTATCGGCGCCATCTTGAGTTCATTGTTTCTATTACAGTACTTTTTCCAGGAAATTCCTGGCCTGGGCTATCCCTCTTTGGGACAGAGAGCAGAGACGACCCAGTCACGGCTTTTCTGGTGGAGTTCCGGTCCATCTTTGAAGAACTTGCGCTGACCTCCTCTGCCCTGTTGAATCTGTGCCAGGGCAACTCTTCCTTTCTGTACCCTGGCCTCAGAACTTTCCTGGAATGATGCGGTCATGTCCGCAACTTTCAAAAAGGGACTCTCCTCTCACAGTAGGGACACTCTGGCGCTACCTCCTGGAAGGAGCTTGGTTTCTGGTCAGCATTTACACGGACCACAAGAACCTCCTCTATCTCCAGACTGCTCAGCGACTCAATCCATATCAAGCTCGCTGGTCACTCTTCTCCCGGTTCGATTTCCTCATTCATTTCCGTCCAACTGAGAAGAACATCAAGGCTGACGCCCTCTCTCGTGCCTCGTATGTCATTGGGGAAGAACCGGCTCTTCAGCCTGTCATTCCTCCTGAACGTCTGGTACTGGCTGCGTCTATGGTTCTTCTACAACTACCTCCTAGCAAGACCTACGTACAACCTGCTCTACGGAGGAAGATAAGGGCAATAGGTTAGGCGTGGCATTAACCGTATGCCCGCTTTGACCTGTGGTAAAAGCCAGCATAGGGTTAATGTGGGGAGGGGCGAGTAAAGGAAGAAGAGGAGGGGTACAGCTAGCCACTAACAGTTAAATTACAGGTCACGTCGGATCCACTTCCTCTTGGGACCAGCACAACCAGAAGAAGTTGCTGAAGAAGTTGAAGTTGTCGGATTCGAACTTGTCAGGAGCGATGGCCGAGTGGCTCAGGATCTTCTATGGACGGCTGTAGCTGAGCGGGGGGCTGACTGGCTCGCAGCCCAGCTGGTGGCTGTCATGTCTCCTGGTGATGGCGAGTCTTCGGTTTCAGGAGAGCAGACCAGGAACCAGGCCGAAGGTGAGCCGCGGACTCGCACTCGGTGGTTGCAGCCTCCTGAGAGCTTGTCCGTTGCCGGGATCCCCTAGGCGCATCCAGAAGAGTGCAGAGTGGAGGCTGACTCGCAGTGCCGTGGGTCCGGGCGTGGTTGCTGCAGCAGGGGGGGGGGGGGGGGTAAGCGCTCGCAGGCTTCCCCCTTTATGTCTCCAGGCCCAGGAAGTCGAGACGGCCGGCGAGCAGGCAGTGGTGTGGAGGGCGATCGGGGGCCACGGCTTTGCCTCCTGCGCCAGAAGTGTCGCATAGTGGCACAGTCAGAAGAAGCGGCGCTGCGTCCTCCATCTGCAGTGCTTCTGTGTCAGCGGAGGGCAAGAGAACCTCAGAGTCAGCAGCAGCACGGGGAGGGAGTTCTAGAAGGACTCTCCTGGCTCAATTGAGGTAATGCAGCCTGTGGTTCCAGCAATGCTGAGCCGTGCGGCCAGCAGGTCACGGGAGTCAACGCCAAGGGAAGTTCCATCAGTGAACATCAGCCCGCCCTTGGTTGATGACATGTTGTCCTTGTCTGTGGTCCAGTCAGATCTGACCCCGCCTACTCCATTCGAGACTCCTCATCTGGGATCAAGCCTGACGGCTGCATCGCCTCTGGTGCATCAGCCTGGTGATAACAGAGTAGCCCCTGCTCCCTCCCCTTCCCCTTCTGTTCCTGTGGTGTCTAGCTCCCCTGGTATGTCTGTGGTCCCTTTTGTGAGTTCAGGGCCCCTGTCTGCGTTAGACGCTGGGGCTGATTCATAGTTTCATAGTTTATACGGTTGAAAGACACTTATCCATCAAGTTCAACCAAGGAAGGGAAGGGATTGGATGAGGAAGGGATTTAGGGGAAACAATTCTATATAACATAACCATCAATGTTAGTTAGGTGTAAAAAGGCATCTAGACCCTTCTTGAAGCTCTCTGCTGTCCCTGCTGTGCTGTGCGCCTGAGCTCTCTGCTGTCCCTGCTGTGACCAGCGCCTGAGGCAGGCTATTCCACAGATTGACAGTTCTCATAGTAAAAAAGCCCTGTCGCCTCCGGTGATTAAACCTTATTTTCTCCAGACGGAGACAGTGCCCCCTCGTCTTTTGATTTGATTTAATCTGAAACAACTTACCACCATATTTCTTGTATGGACCATTCATATATTTATATAAATTAATCATGTCCCCTCGTAGTCGTCTCTTTTCCAGACTAAATAAATCTAGTTGTTTTAATCTTTCCCCATAACTGAGACCCTCCGCACCCCTTATCAGTTTTGTGGCTCTACGTTGTCCCCTCTCCAGCTCCAGGGCCTCCTTTTTATGGACCGGTGCCCAGAACTGGACAGCATATTCCAGGTGAGGCCGAACCAGTGCCTTGTATAGTGGTAATATTACATCCCTATCACGAGAGTCCAGACCACTTTTGATACATGACAAGATCCTACTTTGCAGGTTTTATTGTCACAAGTGTTTCAGGGTTTTCAGGAGTTGTTGCATAGGTGTGCTCCTCAGTTGCCGATGGTGCCAGCAGCTGCCCCTTCCCCATTGTCTGTATGGGCGGCTCCTGCGGTGGTGGACCCTCCCGTTGTCTTGGATGGGCACTTGTCTGATGCAGCGCACTGTATGCTTGTTTTGAGGGTCCTCTGGGGTCTCATCTTAAGCAGGATGTGAGAGAAAAAATCTGGAAGGATGAATATGTAGATTTATTTACGTTATTGCTGTTGGAGAGGTTTCCTGTTGAAAAGGCTAGGTTGGAGGAGGGCAAAAATGAAGATGAGGATAAGCGGCGTCATCGTTTAATTCCTCATACTTTCTGGAACTGGTTTCAAGCGTTTGCAATTTATGCTAGTGTGATCGGGGAAAAGGCATCTGAGCATAGCTTGGCCCTTTTCTGTTACATGGACTCGATAGGCGAAGCATATAGGTCATATAGGTGTGGCTTGGCGTCGTTATGACGAGTAATTCCTGCAGAGGAGGGCTATTAGGCCTTTTATGCTTGGGACCACAAGGATATTGCCTTGTGGATGAAATTGATGGTAGCTAGAACGGGCCCTCAGACCTTTAGTTATGGACCTATCCAGTGAATCCCCCGGGGGGGCGGCGGCTAGGCCAGGATGCTGCTGGGAGTTTAATGAGGGGTTGTGTCGGTTCGGGACTTCCTGTCAATTTAAACATGAGTGTTTCCACTGTGGAGGCAATCATAGATAATCCAGGTGTTTTAAGAAGAATAGACCCCGTACCACCGATTCTGTTAGAAAAGGGGACGACCCCAGTGAGGGTAGAGCAGATGCGGTCGTTTCTAAATAGATACCCTAACAGGGCGGCAGCTGCATTGCTAGAGGAGGGTTTTAGTTGTGGTTTTCGGATTCTGGGGCAAGCTTAGGGGTCTAAGAGGTTAGTGGGTAATTTGAAGTCAGCGTTAGAGCATCCAGAGGTCATGAGGGAAAAGCTGTTGAAGGAGGTTGAATTGGGGAGGATTTCCGAGGCTGTTTGAGAACCCGCCTTGGCCGCACCCTCGTATTTCCCCTTTAGGATAAATTTAGGCCCATTCATCATTTGTCCTATCCGCGGGGGGATTCGGTTAATGATGGGTTTGGGGAGGAGTTGTCTTCGGTGACTTATGTGTCTTTTGATAAAGCAGTTGAGTGGGTCCAGGGGTGTTGATGGCGAAGACAGATATAGAAGCAGCTTTTAGTTTATTGCCCGTGCACCCTGATTCATTCCATTTGTTGGGGTGTACATGGGAAGGTAAGTTTTTTGTCGATCGCTGTTTACCCATGGGTTGTTCTTTGTCTTGCTTGTATTTTGAGATCTTTAGTGCCTTTCTGGAATGGGTGGTGAAGGTGGAATCTTGTGCGGATTCCTTCATGCACTACTTGGATGACTTTTTGTGTATTGGGCCAGCAGAGTCGAGGGTTTGTTCGGTATTGTTGCATACAGTGGAGAAGGTGGCTGCTGCTTCGGGGTACCGGCGATGGTGGGTAAAACGGAGGGGCCGACAACACTGTTGAGTTTTCTGGGCATTGAATTAGATTTGGTGGCGATGGAGTGTAGGCTACCTCAGTCCAAATTGATGGATTTGAAAGCGGTTGTTGATGAGGTGAAGAGTAAGCGAAAAGTTACTTTATGACAGCTGCAGTCGCTGCTGGGCAAGTTGGCCTTTGCTTGTAGGATTTAGCCTACGGGATGGGTTTTTTAAGCATCTCAAGCATTTTATCAGATTGTCAGGAGGTCATCAGGCGGATTTAACAGTCTGGTCACAGTTTTGGATTTTTACAATGGAAGGTCTTTGTGGCAGGCAGACTGGGTGAGCAGTGTTGATTTGGAGTTTTTCATGGATGCTTCTGATTCCCTAGGTTGTGGGGCTATTTTCCAGAAGCAGTGGTTGGCTGAAGGGTGGCCCGACACTTGGAATTTGGCTTTGTCGGAGTAATTCCCAATTGTGGTGCTGTGGTCGGAGGGTTTTGCTCGGCATGTTCCCGGGGTGAGGAATAGTGTTGCTGATGCGCTCTCTCTTTTCCAGTGGGACAAATTACGGCTGCTGGCGCCAGAGGCGGATCGTCTTCCACATTCCTGCCCTTCTAAAATGTGGGACCTGCCATTCGGGTCGCCTTTTGAGTGTGTGAAGTCGTCAGTGGCACCGGCCACTTGGAAGGCATATGTTGGGGTTTGACAGGAGTGGGTGGGTTTTCAGAAGATTGGGGGATCAGACATTGATGGTGATTTGCTGCCGAGGGTGTTTTTGTTGTTGTCCAGACAGTTTGAGGAAGGTGTCCCTCCGGCTACAGTGACTCAGAAATTGACTGTACTGGCTTTTTGGTTGAAGTGTCATGGGGATGCCACAAAATATTTTGCAGTTCAGCAAGCATTAAAAGGTTATAAACGTTCATTCCCACAACATCGAGATGCCTGTAGACCAGTTTCCTTTGCTTTGCTGGCGCAGCTAGTGGAAGCGTTGCCAATGGTGTGCGGTTCCTCATATGAGGTTCTGCTATTTTTGGCAGCGTTTTCAATGGCCTTTTTTGGGGCATTCTGAGTGAGCGAACTGGTAAGTAGAGCTGTTAGGATACAAGAGGGCTTGCAGCTGAAGGATGTGGTGCAGCACCAGGACAGGGTAGTTTATCGCTAGCTTCGCTGTAAGACTGATCATTGTGCCGAGGGGTGCAAATGTGGTCTTAGCCCGGTTGGTGGGTTCAAGAGTTTGTCCGGTTCAGTCTATTCAGAGTTACCTAGCATGTAGACCGGTTAGGTATTCAAGCTTGTGTTTAGGAAGCGGTGTTTAGGAAAACATTTGCTTTGTTAGGTCACGCGCCTGCAGATTTTGCTTCACATTCATTCAGGATTGGTGCGGCTACTGAAGCCTCCTAGTGGGGCTTGCCAGCGCAGGCGATTAAGTGAAAAGGTAGATGGAAGTCAGGTAGATTTCGTTCATATGTGCATCCATCTCTCCTGGTGTGATGGTTTGGTATGTGTGTTACTGTGTTGTTTTGTTTTCTAGATCCTGCTCCATGTCTTGTTTGGATAGTGGGCCATTCCTGTGTGTTCTGGGGAACCAAGAGGGCTGAAGTTCGCCCAGAGGGTAGGCAGCTCGGATTGTCCAGGTCCAATGCCATTGTCTGGTGGTTGGGGGTAAGGGGCATGGCCTGGGGAGCCTTGCTGGACCACATTCATTATTATGCCTGGATGGATTCCGTGCCGGACATATTAGTGATACACTTGGGGGGCAATGATTTGTGTTCACGTTCTTCTGTGGATTTGATTCGGGACATTAAGTTTGATATTCTTCGATTGCAATTCATGTATCCCGCTTTGATTATTGTTTGGTCAGAGATGGTCCCTAGAATTACCTGGCGGCAAGCTAGGTCCATTAGTAGGGTTAATCAAGCACAGTCGAAGATCAACAAGGTGGTGTTAAAATTTGTAGCTGGACATGGCTACATTGTGGTTCAACATTCGGAACTGGAGTCTTTGGATCCGGCTTTGCGTAGGTCTGATGGGGTCCACCTGAACCATATCGGGACTGATCTGTGGACTTTGAACATCAAAACTGGGGTTAAAACAGCTTTTCAGTTTTGGAGGGATGGTCAGGTGTAAGGGGGTTACACCTGTCCGTGTTGGCGGGATAAGGCCTCGGAGGGGAAGCTAATGGGGAGTAATTTGGAATTTAAGAGGAAAAAATTTATGTTATGTGAGTATCGGAGGTTATAATTAACATGCCCACCCGACGGTGGACATGGGATATTTAGTACATGTGACATATTTGTCAGCTTCCTGGACTGGCACGGTGGGGCAGGAGGAATGCATGTACTTGGTTGTTATAGTTACCATCTGAGGCCTTGTCATTATGGACTGTTTTGCACTTTGGATTTATATTTGTATTTTACTTTGTTATTTAAATGTTTTCTTATGCAAATGTTTTAACCTGTTATGTTAATAAATTGGGCTGCTGTGGCCCTACCATTTCCAACGCTACGCAGTGTCTCGAGTCAATTTTCTGGGAGGGTAAGTTAGAGTACTTTGGGGCATGGAGCAGGAAGGTCTTTTATCCTGCTGGTCAGATTCTGACTTTGGGACATTGCTCACATTTGGCTAGGCATCCTGGGGTGCAGCGGCTCTGCCACCCTCATTTCCGCATTCTATTGGTGGCCAGATTAGGCCAATGACGTGTGGGACTTTGTGGGTTCCTGTGCTTCCTGTACTCGGAATAAGCCATCATATCTCAAGCCTGCTGGTCTTCTTCTGTCGTTGCCGATACCCAGTTGTCCGTGGACTCATGTGGCCATTTTGTTCCTCTGCCAGGTTTGCCATCTGCTCCACGTCTTGCCAGCCAGTTCTTTTGTCACATCTTCTGACTCCATGGACTTCCCCAGCACAGTGGGGGTCATTTACTAAGGGCCCGATTGCTACGTCTTTGATTCCGATCCTGTGCTGCCAGTCCTGACCTCCTGCATGTCCCCGACTACGAGATTGCCTGCCGTTTCTGTACCTCGACCTTGGCTGTCATTGCGGACAAGTCACCCCTGTGGAACGACCTGGTGGTATCACGCCGCAGCAAGACGTCCCTGCTTTGCAGCGGGCTCTGGTGAAAACCGGGTACCACTTAGACTCCGGTCCCAGGTTGTAGCTTGAGCCATCGTCCGCAGTGGTCAAGAGGATCCACAACCTCGAAGCCTGACACCACCCCTCAACAATGCATACAAACACACACACATATATTAATCCTTACGGCTAACTATCCTTATTATTACAGAGAATAAAGGGGAAGAGGGAAGAGCGAGATTAACAGGGAGACAGAGATAGAATAACTGGAAACAGAAACAGATTAATAGGGAGAAGGCAAAGGATGCCGGTACTCAGCCGGCTCCGAGAAGGTGGTACGGTGTCTTCTGTGTGGACATCCTCCTAGCTGGTCTTGAGGGGAGATTTTTCCATTCTTAACCACTATGCCCTTTTATAAGTCTCACCTTTGTATTTCACCCCAAGCTGCTAAATAGATGTTTAAAGTGTAACTGTAAAGCTATAGTGATTTTACCAAATCATTATACGTGATTCCCCCTTTGATGCCTACTTTATGCTGTTCTTTCTATGCAAAAGAAAAATCTTTCTATCCAAAGTTCCGGCATTTTCTGTTCTGAAAGTGTTTGACAAAAATCTTTCTCTCCAGAGGTGAAGTCGAAGGCGGAGACTAATATCTGTCTGTCTGTGCCCTCAAGCAGAGGCCAGTTAGCTTGCCCACAGATCCCATGATGCCTTGTGTTCTCTCTCAAAGTAATTTAACATTAAATCAATTTAGTTTCCTTACAATTAAATCCACTGAACACTGCACAGTGCACACACGGGATGTACATGTTGGCAGCCTGGCAGCTTCCATCACATGGAGGAGCAGGGGATATGTAATAAGTGAAAGAAATCATAAGTAAACCAATTACATGCAGTCTGTAGCCTGTGCTGCGTGAACACTATGGGTTAATAGCTTATCTGGACAGAGCTTATACTGCCGATGGCAAGGTGGGGGAGGGAGCAGTGAGAAGAGCAGAGACAGACAGACAAACTTCTGTAGAATCACAGATTGGGATGGAGGGACTTAAAGGGAACAGAGAGATCTTGTACCTCACAATTCTTTGCTGGAGACATCTGCATACACATCCAGCTTTGTTACGTTCACTGTGACATTACCTCCTCCTCTGTGAGCAGGGAGCAGAAGCTCCACCCCTCCCATGGATCCATAGTTTGTTTACACTTTGTTTCTCTGACGGATTCCAGGACTTATCAGCACATGGAGAGGAGGCAGCACTAAGGTAATCTGAGGGCTATAGCAAGGAAACTACTGCATAAAGGTAATAAAGATAATAGGCGAAGTTGTTTTACATTCCAAGAGCTATTGATTTGTGGAAAACAGAAAACTTTTACAGTTACTTTTTAACCCTTTCTATCCTGTATATCCAGTACAGGATGTGTATTTGGTCACCATTCAGCCCTCCCACTGGTGGAAGAAACAAAAGAATCTGGATTCCCATCCTGACATAGAGGTGTGAAGTGTCTCTGAATAACTGGCCCTGGGGGGTTTGGAACGACTTACCAATAATAAAAGGAGGTTGTGGCCCAAAGAGTTGTGAGATTTCCCTCAGCACATCCTGCATTTTCTACTTCGGCCTCTTAGTAAATATGG
Organism: Engystomops pustulosus; assembly: GCF_040894005.1. Taxonomy (NCBI): domain Eukaryota; kingdom Metazoa; phylum Chordata; class Amphibia; order Anura; family Leptodactylidae; genus Engystomops; species Engystomops pustulosus. The sequence continues at coordinate 3,901,527 of NC_092420.1, forward strand.
GCATAAACGCCACCAATTCTAACCTGTAGACCAGGTCTGTACTGGGTATAGTCTCCATGCCAATGCTCTCCCTGTCCACTCCGCATCTCGACAAACCCAAAGTTGAGTGTGGATCAGGGACACAAATAAAGTGGCAGAGAGGGGGAGATTCATGCTCTGGTGAGAGTCGCCTGCTCTAGAAGAAACACTGATTTGGGGTTATTGAGACTTCTAGACTCTGATTTTGGATCAAGGTCTTGGGATTTACAAGCTCTCTGGTCAATCTGAGCCGGCATGTACATGATCTACTGCCCGCAACATGTTCTTTGTTCATTTCTTGGAATTATTATATAATGTTCTCATTCCTATTTTATTGACCACCAGAAGGGCCCATGAAGGACACATCCTTATTCCACCATGTACTGAAAGCCATGGCTGTGTAGGACTGTAGATAACCTGGTACATGCCAGAGGGTCCCAACCTCTGCTGATGATGATGAAGATATAAGCTTTGCAAAAAGACCAACTTTAATCTGTCCTTGGTCCCATTCCTGACTGACCCTTCATCAGCTTTTATCTGTATATGAAGTGATGTATTTGCGTTGTGAATCTTCATCGGTTAATTTACAGTCCTCATTACACTATTCCTGAAGGTGCAGAGCAGAGACTTGGGGATTGTTTGGCTTTCTCTCCTCTGAGAATTGATGAACTATTAAAGGACACCATCATGTGTTAGTACAAGACATTTTTTTATTTATAAGCTGACATTAAATTATATTCCATCATCTGCTCTTTGTATCTTCATCAGTTTTCTGCAAATAATCCCACTGCAATGATGAAGAACCAAACATCCATCACCAGCGTTCTTCTCATGAGTCTATGTGATAACCAGAAGACCATCCATGTCCTCTTCATCTTCTTCCTCCTCATCTACCTGATGACTGTCTTCTCCAACTTCCTCATCCTCCTTCTAGTTGTTACTTGTGCTCATCTTCATACACCCATGTATTTCTTTCTTGGTAACTTGGCTTTCTTGGACATGTCCTACTCATCAGTCACTGCCCCCAGCATGCTCTCCCACCTCATCACCCAACACTGGTCCATGTCCCTCTCAGAATGTAAAGCACAAGTGTTCTTTGTGATGTACTTTGCAGGTTCTGAGGCTTTATTATTGTCCTCCATGTCTTATGACCGGTATGTGGCCATCTGCCGTCCTCTCCACTATTCTCAGGTCATGTCTTGGAGCACATGTGCTCAGATGGCTTCTTTGGTTTGGTCAACTGCTTTCCTAGTCTCAGTCTTATATATCACATGTTTAAAAAGATTGACCTTCTGTGGTCCCAACCTCATCCAGAATTTCTTTTGTGATTTGCCGCATTTGTTCCAGATCTCCTGTACTGATACTACAATCAATTTTCTAGTTGGAATTATTGTAGGAGGTATCATTTGCACCATAGCCTTTGTAGCCACATTTTACCCCTATGTCAGAATATTTAGGGCAGTGCTCAGAATCGGCACCAGTGATGGGAAGAGTAAAGCTTTCTCCACCTGTACTTCTCATCTGACTGTGGTGCTCATATATTATGCATCAATAACTTTTATCTACCTCATTCCTGACACAAGTGATCTCCTTACACTGAATCGAGTGGTCACTGTGATCTACACCCTGATCACCCCCTTACTGAACCCCTTAATCTACAGCCTGAGGAGTAAAGACCTGAAGGCCGCACTGCAGAGAGCGTTACATATACACCGGCTGCATCCAGACACCGCTACAAGGAGATGAAGATGCCTACACCTGGTCAGGGGCTGCCATAAATTTGTGCCAAAACGTGAGACTTTCACATCTGTATTCAAGTGACAACTCAGGGAACTCTGCAGAAAACTAGACAATGGTGAAATTTTTACGGGAAACACAAGCGCCACGACAAGTCTCAAAAATTGAAAAAAAAGGCAAAACAAAAGTTTGATACATTCGCCGCTTTGTGCTGAAAACTCTACGTGGTCAGGGGAATGTTGTAGAATTTACTGCATTAAAGACTGAAACCAGAAAAATGTCTTTCAAGATGAAGGATAACGGGAGGTTGTAGTGAGATTGATCTTTGCCCTTTGATTTTGTTGTATTCAATCATAGAACAGTTATTATGTGAGTTCTGCATTATATTCTTTTTTTTTGGGTGGGGGAAGAATGTGACCAAAATAAATTCTCATTTTGACTATTTCTAATAGTGAACATTATGGAGGATGCATAATGGTTATATATTTTTAGGTCTGTTACTTTGAGTTGATAATGTTGTTCTCAGTGTTACACCCCTGCGAGCAGCTTCCTATCTTATACATGACACATGATGGGTGGGAGATTTGCAAGCCCGGAGGCGTGTAGCCGTTGGGCTAATGACTGCACAAAGGGGTCTTAGTTAGCGGAGTTATAAGTACAGGAATAGGCCCTCTTTAACTGAAGTGGTTTTTTCCCTTTCCTTTCTGTCTCCCTGCGTATCCCAGGGAGGTGGGGGCTACGTGACTAGGGGCGGGGCTGGTGGTGGGGCTACGTGACTAGGGGCGGGGCTACGTGACTAGGGGCGGGGCTTGTGTCGTGGGTGGTACAGGAAGTGAGCATAGCATAAATAGGGGCTGCAGACGTCACTCACCCTCTTTCTGGATTGCGTTTCCCACCCGCCCTCCCTTTGTTTAAGGTACTTTCGGCGTTGCTTTTGTCACAGCTGGCGGTTAGTTGGGATATTTGGCCTACATGCCCATTGGCTGGCAGGCATACAGGTGGGAGGGGTTTTGTTGCTCTTGGTTTGTTATTTAAATTTGTTACCTGTTCAATTTATGTTTTAAATAATACACAAAAAAATAATATAAAAAAATTACGAGATGTTTATTATAATAATATATAAAGCTGTGGCCGACCCTCACGTCAACCCACATATGTTTAAATTTAATACAAGTCTCTGTGTGTTTATTTATCGGCGAAAATTGGTTTAGGGTTAAAGGGGCCTGTGCTCCCGGTGGTTTATGGTTTAATTTTATTTGGGCAGTCGTCCCGGATGGTGCTGCCTTCACCTGCTCTCATGTGCAACACCCTCGCCGATGCAAGGCAGAAAGGTTGTTGTGAATACCATGTAGCTTGCAGCCTGTGTAGGGTTTGATCAACCCCACAGCAGGTCACTACATAACAACTACATCACACAGATGAACACGGCAGAGGTAGAGCCTGCCTGGTAAGGCAGGAGTTAATTGTTTTCTATGATGCAATTCCAGCAACCAATCACATGGTTTGTGAGCTGAGATGTAATTGGAGGAGTAGCCACCACCTGACCAGTGGGAGTAACAAAACCCCTGGTCAGGAAACTTCTATAGAGCAGTCTAGTCTAGTTAGACAGGAGGACAGACTCAGAGGAGTCAGTGCAGCCAGCACACCAGACCAGAGCAGGAGAGCTCAGCTCCCTGCCTGAGTGTAATTAGTTAGTCAATGAGAGGAAAGGGATATCATCCTACCTCCAAAGGTGATATTTGAAGCAACCCAGGACAAGCTGAAGCATCCTTCCAGGACACAGCTATCTCCCAGCCTGCCATTGCGTCCAGGCTGGTGACCTACTCCTGTGGCTCCCTCCAACTGCATCTCCAGCATTCTACCATTCTGTTAAGGCACATTGCTACCGTTCCTGCAGGTTCCCAATAAAGAACTGTAAGTTATTTTTGTTCAACGTCTGCCTCCGTCTGGTCCCTGCTACTACGGCTGTCACCATCACGGGCACCCTGTCCACCACACAGAGACTCATACTCTAGACACCAAAGGGTTGCCCCAGGGAGAACCGCTATAGCAGCCTCTCCCTCATCATTTCTTGCCAACACCACCCTGCTGGAGACCTGCCAGGCTGTAGGACAGCCCTCCGGTTCCCCATACCAAGCACCGTGACACTAGCGTGCCCACTGCCACAACCGTCAGCCACTCAGGTACTGCGGGCCCCAGCTGTCTCTAGGCCCCAAGAAAAGGCTAGGCCCGGTGGGGGATGTTTCACATGTATCAGCTTCTATAGTGGAACCATGAGGGATCTGAGCAGCACCAATGCTGATGAGTATCAGGACCCCCACAACCTTTCTTTTATGTAGGGGGTGCACTCACTCTCCTCCACCTTGTCTTGTGGGTGTTATTTTTTCCCAATTAGTTTACAGATGTAAAACATTTAAGACTCTAAACTGGATAATAAAATTAGAACCAGGACCAGATACATAAATACTGTTAATTACACCAAGGGCCAGACCTAAAAATAAATCAGGTCATTTCCTAGTGCCAACCCCAAAGTAATGAGACCCCAAAATAAATCAGATACAGGCTTCTCACTGCCCTACATGTCCATGGGTGATTCCATGTAGTCTCCTCCCCACCAATATTCTCAACCTTTTGAGCTAGGGAACCTGTCATAATGATTTCACATTTCACGTGACTAAGGTTGGGGAAAAAAGCCAACAAGTCCAATCTATAAGATTATACAAATGTTTTCATCCCGTAACACATTATCATTTTGTTCTCAAGTAAATCATCCAGGCCTCCCTTAAATATTTACAAAGTATCCACTATTACAACCTCCTGCAGCAGAGAGTTCCACAGTCTCATTGCTCTTACAATAAAGAATCTCTGTCTATAGTGATGGTAGAACCTCCTCTCCTATAATCATAGAGCAAGTCCCCTGTCTATGATGATGGTAGAACCTCCTCTCCTCAAGGTGTAGAGGATGCCCCCTGTCTATGGTGATGGTAGAACCTCCTCTCCTCAAGGTGTAGAGGATGCCCCCTGTCTATGGTGATGGTAGAACCTCCTCTCCTCTAGGTGTAGAGGATGCCCCCTGTCTATGGTGATGGTAGATCCTCCTCTCCTCTAGGTGTAGAGGATGTCTCCTGTCTATGGTGATGGTAGAACCTCCTCTCCTCTAGGTTTAGAGGATGTCCCCTGCCTATGGTGATGGTAGAACCTCCTCTCCTCAAGGTGTAAAGGATGCCCCCTGTCTATGGTGATGGTAGAATCTCCTCTCCTCTAGGTGTAGGGGATGCCCCCTGTCTATGGTGATGGTGGAACCACCTCTCTCCTAGGTGTAGAGGATGCCCCTGTCTATGGTGATGATAGAACCTCCTCTCCTCTAGGTTTAGAGGATGTCCCCTGTCTATGGTGATGGTAGAACCTCCTCTCCTCTAGGTGTAGAGGATCCCCCGTCTATAGTCATGTTAGAACCTCCTCTAGGTGTAGAGGATGCTCCCTGTCTATGGTGATGGTAGAACCACCTCTCCTCTAGGTGTAGAGGATGCCCCCTGTCTATGGCGATGGTAGAACCACCTCTCCTCTAGGTGTAGAGGATTCCCCCTGTCTATGGTGATGGCAGAACCTCCTCTCCTCTAGGTGTAGAGGATGCCCCCTGTCTATGGTGATGGTAGAATCTCCTCTCCTCTAGGTGTAGAGGATGGACCCTATCTATGGTGATGGTAGAACCTCCTCTCCTCTAGGATGCCCCCTGTCTATGATGATGGTGGAACCATCTCTCCTCTAGGTGTAGAGGATGCCCCTGTCTATGGTGATGTTGGAACCACCTCTCCTCTAGGTGTAGAGGATGCCCCTGTCTATGGTGATGGTAGAACCTCCTCTCCTTTAGGATGCCCCCTGTCTATGGTGATGGTGGAACCACCTCTCCTCTAGGTGTAGAGGATGCCCCTTGTCTATGGTGATGGCAGAACCTCCTCTCCTCTAGGTGTAGAGGATGCCCCCTGTCTATGGTGATTGCAGAACCTCCTCTAGGTGTAGAGAATACCCCCTGTCTATGGTGATGGTAGAACCTCCTCCCCTCTAGGTGTAGAAGATCCCCCTGTCTATAGTGATGGTAGGTCCTCCTCTCCTCTAGGTGTAGAGGATGTCCTCTGTCTATGGCGATGGTAGAACTGCCTCTCCGCTAGGTGTAGAGGATGCCCCCTGTCTATGGTGATGGTAGAACATCCTTTCCTCTAGGTGTAGAGGATGCCCCCTGTCTATGTTGATGGTAGAACCTCCTCTCCTCTAGGTGTAGAGGAGGCCCCCTGTCTATGGTGATGGTAGAACCTCCTCTCCTTTAGGATGCCCCCTTTCTATGGTGATGATAGAACCTCCTCTCCTCTAGGTTTAGAGGATGTCCCCTGTCTATGGTGATGGTAGAACCTCCTCTCCACTAGGTGTAGAGGATGCCCCCTGTCTATGGTGATGGTAGAACCACCTCTCCACTAGGTGTAGAGGATGCCCCCTGTCTATGGTGATGGTAGAACCACCTCTCCTCTAGGTGTAGAGGTTGCCCCATGTCTATGGTGATGGCAGAACCTCCTCTCCTCTAGGTGTAGAGGATGCCCCCTGTCTATGGTGATGGCAGAACCTCCTCTAGGAGTAGAGGATACCCCCTGTCTATGGTGATGGTAGAACCTCCTCCCCTCTAGGTGTAGAAGATCCCCCTGTCTATGGTGATGGTAGAACCTCCTCTCCTCTAGGTGTAGAGGATGCCCCCTTTCTATGGTGATGGTAGAACATCCTTTCCTCTAGGTTTAGAGGATGCCCCCTGTCTATGCTGATGGTAGAACCTCCTCTCCTCTAGGTGTAGAGGATGCCCCCTGTCTATGGTGATGGTAGAACCTCCTCTAGGATGCCCCCTGTCTATGGTGATGGTAGAACCTCCTCTAGGATGCCCCCTGTCTATGGTGATGGTGGAACCACCTCTCCTCTAGGTTTAGAGAATGTCCCCTGTCTATGGTGATGGTAGAACCACCTCTCCACTAGGTGTAGAGGATGCCCCCTGTCTATGGTGATGGTAGAACTGCCTCTCCTCTAGGTGTAGAGGATGCCCCCTGTCTATGGTGATGGCAGAACCTCCTCTCCTCTAGGTGTAGATGATGCCCCCTGTCTATGGTGATGGTAGAACCTCCTCTCCTCTAGGTGTAAAGGATGCCCCCTGTCTATGGTGATGGCAGAACCTCCTCTCCTCTAGGTGTAGAGGATGTCCCCTGTCTATGGTGATTGCAGAACCTCCTCTAGGTGTAGAGGATACCCCCTGTCTATGGTGATGGTAGAACCTCCTCCCCTCTAGGTGTAGAAGATTCCCCTGTCTATGGTGATGGTAGATCCTCCTCTCCTCTAGGTGTAGAGGATGTCCTCTGTCTATGGCGATGGTAGAACTGCCTCTCCGCTCGGTGTAGAGGATGCCCCCTGTCTATGGTGATGGTAGAACCTCCTCTCCTCTAGGTGTAGAGGATGCCTCTGTCTATTTTGATGGTAGAAGCTCCTCTCGTCTAGGTGTAGAGAATGCCCCCTGTCTATGGTGATGGTAGAACCTCCTCTCCTCTAGGTGTAGAGGATGCCCCCTGTCTATGGTGATGGTAGAACCTCCTCTCCTCTAGGTATAGAGGAGGCCCCCTGTCTATGGTGATGGTAGAACCTCCTCTCCTCTAGGTGTAGTGGATGCCCCCTGTCTATGGTGATGGTAGAACCTCCTGTCCTTTAGGTGTAGAGGATGCCCCCTCTCTATGGTGATTGTAGAACTGCCTCTACTCTAGGTGAAGAGGATGCCCCCTGTCTATGGTGATGGTAGAACCTTCTCTCCTACAGGTGTGGAGGATGCCCCCTCCCTATGGTGATGGAGGAACACCTCTTCTTTAGGTGTAGAGGATTCCCCCTGTCTATGGTGATGGTAGAACCGCCTCTCCTCTAGGTGTAGAGGATGCTCCCTGTCTATGATGATGGTAGAACCTCCTCTCCTACAGGTGTAGAGGATGCCCCCTGCCTATGGTGATGGAGGAACACCTCTTCTTTAGGTGTAGAGGATGCCCCCCGTCTATGGTGATAGTAGAACCTCCTCTCCTCCAGGTGATGAATATGCCCCCGGTTTATGGTGATGGTAGAACCTCCTCTCCTCTAGGTGTAGAGGATGCCCCTGTCTATGGTGATGGTAGAACCTCTTCTCCTCTAGGTGTAGAGGATGCCCCTCTCTATGGTGATGGTAGAACCTCCTCTCCTCTAGGTGTAGAGGATGCCCCTGTCTATGGTGATGGTAGAACCTCTTCTCCTCTAGGTGTAGAGGATGCCCCTCTCTATGGTGATGGTAGAACCTCCTCTCCTCTTGGTGCAGAGGATGCCCCGTGTCTATGGTGATGGTAGAACCTCCTCTCCTCTAGGTGTAGAGGATGCCCCCTGTCTATGGTGATGGTAGATCCTCCTCTCCTCTGGGTGTAGAGGATGCCCCCTGTCTATGGTGATGGTAGATCCTCCTCTCCTCTAGGTGTAGAGGATGCCCCCTGTCTATGGTGATGGTAGATCCTCCTCTCCTCTAGGTGTAGAGGATGCCCCCTGTCTATGGTGATGGTAGAACCTCCTCTCCTCTAGGTTTAGAGGATGTCCCCTGTCTATGGTGATGGTAGAACCTCTTCTCCTCTAGGTGTAGAGGATGCCCCTCTCTATGGTGATGGTAGAACCTCCTCTCCTCTTGGTGCAGAGGATGCCCCGTGTCTATGGTGATGGTAGAACCTCCTCTCCTTTAGGATGCCCCCTGTCTATGGTGATGGTGGAACCACCTCTCCTCTAGGTGTAGAGGATGCCCCTTGTCTATGGTGATGGCAGAACCTCCTCTCCTCTAGGTGTAGAGGATGCCCCCTGTCTATGGTGATTGCAGAACCTCCTCTAGGTGTAGAGGATACCCCCTGTCTATGGTGATGGTAGAACCTCCTCCCCTCTAGGTGTAGAAGATCCCCCTGTCTATAGTGATGGTAGGTCCTCCTCTCCTCTAGGTGTAGAGGATGTCCTCTGTCTATGGCGATGGTAGAACTGCCTCTCTGCTAGGTGTAGAGGATGCCCCCTGTCTATGGTGATGGTAGAACATCCTTTCCTCTAGGTGTAGAGGATGCCCCCTGTCTATGTTGATGGTAGAACCTCCTCTCCTCTAGGTGTAGAGGAGGCCCCCTGTCTATGGTGATGGTAGAACCTCCTCTCCTTTAGGATGCCCCCTTTCTATGGTGATGGTGGAACCACCTCTCCTCTACGTTTAGAGGATGCCCCTGTCTATGGTGATGATAGAACCTCCTCTCCTCTAGGTTTAGAGGATGTCCCCTGTCTATGGTGATGGTAGAACCTCCTCTCCACTAGGTGTAGAGGATGCCCCCTGTCTATGGTGATGGTAGAACCACCTCTCCACTAGGTGTAGAGGATGCCCCCTGTCTATGGTGATGGTAGAACCACCTCTCCTCTAGGTGTAGAGGTTGCCCCATGTCTATGGTGATGGCAGAACCTCCTCTCCTCTAGGTGTAGAGGATGCCCCCTGTCTATGGTGATGGCAGAACCTCCTCTAGGAGTAGAGGATACCCCTTGTCTATGGTGATGGTAGAACCTCCTCCCCTCTAGGTGTAGAAGATCCCCCTGTCTATGGTGATGGTAGAACCTCCTCTTCTCTAGGTGTAGAGGATGCCCCCTTTCTATGGTGATGGTAGAACATCCTTTCCTCTAGGTTTAGAGGATGCCCCCTGTCTATGCTGATGGTAGAACCTCCTCTCCTCTAGGTGTAGAGGATGCCCCCTGTCTATGGTGATGGTAGAACCTCCTCTCCTCTAGGTGTAGAGGATGCCCCCTTTCTATGGTGATGGTAGAACCTCCTCTAGGATGCCCCCTGTCTATGGTGATGGTGGAACCACCTCTCCTCTAGGTTTAGAGGATGTCCCCTGTCTATGGTGATGGTAGAACCACCTCTCCACTAGGTGTAGAGGATGCCCCCTGTCTATGGTGATGGTAGAACTGCCTCTCCTCTAGGTGTAGAGGATGCCCCCTGTCTATGGTGATGGCAGAACCTCCTCTCCTCTAGGTGTAGATGATGCCCCCTGTCTATGGTGATGGTAGAACCTCCTCTCCTCTAGGTGTAAAGGATGCCCCCTGTCTATGGTGATGGCAGAACCTCCTCTCCTCTAGGTGTAGAGGATGTCCCCTGTCTATGGTGATTGCAGAACCTCCTCTAGGTGTAGAGGATACCCCCTGTCTATGGTGATGGTAGAACCTCCTCCCCTCAAGGTGTAGAAGATTCCCCTGTCTATGGTGATGGTAGATCCTCCTCTCCTCTAGGTGTAGAGGATGTCCTCTGTCTATGGCGATGGTAGAACTGCCTCTCCGCTAGGTGTAGAGGATGCCCCCTGTCTATGGTGATGGTAGAACCTCCTCTCCTCTAGGTGTAGAGGATGCCTCTGTCTATTTTGATGGTAGAAGCTCCTCTCGTCTAGGTGTAGAGAATGCCCCCTGTCTATGGTGATGGTAGAACCTCCTCTCCTCTAGGTGTAGAGGATGCCCCCTGTCTATGGTGATGGTAGAACCTCCTCTCCTCTAGGTATAGAGGAGGCCCCCTGTCTATGGTGATGGTAGAACCTCCTCTCCTCTAGGTGTAGTGGATGCCCCCTGTCTATGGTGATGGTAGAACCTCCTGTCCTTTAGGTGTAGAGGATGCCCCCTCTCTATGGTGATTGTAGAACTGCCTCTCCTCTAGGTGAAGAGGATGCCCCCTGTCTATGGTGATGGTAGAACCTCCTCTCCTCTAGGTGTAGAGGATGCCCCCTGTCTATGGTGATGGTAGAACCTTCTCTCCTACAGGTGTGGAGGATGCCCCCTCCCTATGGTGATGGAGGAACACCTCTTCTTTAGGTGTAGAGGATTCCCCCTGTCTATGGTGATGGTAGAACCGCCTCTCCTCTAGGTGTAGAGGATGCTCCCTGTCTATGATGATGGTAGAACCTCCTCTCCTACAGGTGTAGAGGATGCCCCCTGCCTATGGTGATGGAGGAACACCTCTTCTTTAGGTGTAGAGGATGCCCCCTGTCTATGGTGATAGTAGAACCTCCTCTCCTCCAGGTGATGAATATGCCCCCGGTTTATGGTGATGGTAGAACCTCCTCTCCTCTAGGTGTAGAGGATGCCCCTGTCTATGGTGATGGTAGAACCTCTTCTCCTCTAGGTGTAGAGGATGCCCCTCTCTATGGTGATGGTAGAACCTCCTCTCCTCTAGGTGTAGAGGATGCCCCTGTCTATGGTGATGGTAGAACCTCTTCTCCTCTAGGTGTAGAGGATGCCCCTCTCTATGGTCATGGTAGAACCTCCTTTCCTCTTGGTGCAGAGGATGCCCCGTGTCTATGGTGATGGTAGAACCTCCTCTCCTCTAGGTGTAGAGGATGCCCCCTGTCTATGGTGATGGTAGATCCTCCTCTCCTCTAGGTGTAGAGGATGCCCCCTGTCTATGGTGATGGTAGATCCTCCTCTCCTCTAGGTGTAGAGGATGCCCCCTGTCTATGGTGATGGTAGATCCTCCTCTCCTCTAGGTGTAGAGGATGCCCCCTGTCTATGGTGATGGTAGAACCTCCTCTCCTCTAGGTTTAGAGGATGTCCCCTGTCTATGGTGATGGTAGAACCTCTTCTCCTCTAGGTGTAGAGGATGCCCCTCTCTATGGTGATGGTAGAACCTCCTCTCCTCTTGGTGCAGAGGATGCCCCGTGTCTATGGTGATGGTAGAACCTCCTCTCCTCTAGGTGTAGAGGATGCCCCCTGTCTATGGTGATGGTAGATCCTCCTCTCCTCTAGGTGTAGAGGATGCCCCCTGTCTATGGTGATGGTAGAACCTCCTCTCCTCTAGGTGTAGAGGATGCCCCCTGTCTATGGTGATGGTAGATCCTCCTCTCCTCTAGGTGTAGAGGATGCCCCCTGTCTATGGTGATGGTAGAACCTCCTCTCCTCTAGGTGTAGAGGATGCCCCCTGTCTATGGTGATGGTAGAACCTCCTCTCCTCTAGGTGTAGAGGATGCCCCCTGTCTATGGTGATGGTAGAACCTCCTCTCCTCTAGGTGTAGAGGATGCCCCCTGTCTATGGTGATGGTAGAACCTCCTCTCCTCTAGGTGTAGAGGATGCCCCCTGTCTATGGTGATGGTAGAACCTCCTCTCCTCTAGGTGTAGAGGATGCCCCCTGTCTATGGTGATGGTAGAACCTCCTCTCCTCTAGGTGTTGAGGATGACCTCTAACTATGGTGAAGGTAGAACCTCCTCTCCTCTAGGTGTAGAGGATGCCCCCTGTCTATGGTGATGATAGAACATCCTCTCCTCTAGGTGTAGAGGATGCCCCCTGTCTATTGTGATGGTATAACCTCCTCTCCTCTAGGTGTAGAGGATGACCTCTATCTATGGTGAAGGTAGAACCTCCTCTCCTATAGTTGTCCATTCCACGCACCATAACTTTGACCTTGGGGAAGAGCATATCAGGTTTAACCATAAGATGAATTTGGGGCCCAGACCACATCTTCCTAATCTTCCTCAACCATTCTGCTACAATTGAGAAAAAGCAGAGCCCCCTGGTCCAAAGCCTGGATGTAACAATAACCCTGTGAATATTCTGCCCTATCCATCTCCCTATAATCTCTGCGAGACAACTTACCAAGTGTTTAGTGATTATTTTACAATCAGAATTTAAATGCAAAATTAGTTGATAAGAACCTAAGAGCAGCAAATCCTTATTGATTTTTTTAGGATCATGATCGTTAAAATGGTTTTAGTGGGATACGGAGGGTTTGGAGTTTACTTTACATTTTAAATTTGTAATTTTTTTTAAAATTTGTTTTCCCTTTTTATTTTGTCCCTCGAAGAGACTATAAGGTGCAATAGTGTGACCAGTCCCTGAAATACTATGGGTATTGTACATAAACCCTATGAGTGGTGGGAGGAGCCTTCAGTAGAAGACGTCCCGGAAAGCATTTTGGGTTATAGAGGCTTCAAGATGCCCATTGTGTCTCTGGGCCACCTGTGAGATTTTCTAGTCTTCTGGTCAATCAGTCTAGGCTTACATGTTGTCAGGATTCAGGGTTAGTGTACCCACTGTACAACCGCAAGCTATGATGTTAAACAACACCTGGCAGTGGAATCTAAGTGGCACCCGATTTTCACCAGAGCCCGCCGCAAATGGGTTGGACTTGCTGCAACAGGTTGCTCCACAGGTGCGACTTTGCTCGCAGTGGCGGCCAAGGTGCAGTACAGAATCATGAGACAGAATCGTGGTCGGGGACGGGCAGGAGGTCAGGACAGGCGGCAGGAGGTCAGGACAGGCGGCAGGAGGTCAGGACAGGCGGCAGGAGGTCAGGACAGGCGGCAGGAGGTCAATGGCAGAGCAAAAGGTCAAGGCTCGCAGAAGAGTAGCAAAGTCAGTAACAGTACTGGGGTCAAAACGGGAAATTAGGATAAACGCACATGGCAAGCAACACTGCTTTTTTAATGGAATTAGAGCACAAATATCAGACGGGGCATAAGGGAAGAGGTTGGCTATTTATTGAGTTACCATGTGGCCAGCGCCAAATAGCGGAGCGCTGGCCATTTAAATCTTGCAGAGCTGGTGCACGCGCACACTAGGAGGTGGGGAAGCGAGCAGCCAATAAACCAGCTTGCAGCTCCTTTGCAACTACAGGCATGTCATCTGTAGGCATGGCTGTGATTGGCCAGGATAGACATGTCACTCTGCAATATGAGAGCAGGGTCACATGGCCAGATACCGTTACATACAGGAGACAGAGCCAGGGAGAGTCACTTGGAAATGGAGGAAGTTTGGGCCATCACACTCCCAAGCTATGGTCCTGAATAAAAGAATTTCCAAATAGCTGGCCTTTGAAATGCTTTCATACAGGCTGGTGGTGATAGACAGCCTCAAAGATCTGATGGCAGCAGCTGTCCCACTGTATGAAGTTCCCCTGTATCAGTATCAGTAAGCATGGGCAGAAATGTTATATCTCCTTAACTGCCCACTGGGTTAATGTATTTAGCAGCTGGTGCCGAGGCAGGAGGCTTGCATTCTGCCCTCAATCAGGATTGCCAAACATTACTCCTTGCCTCCAGTTGCCTCCTCCTCTACTGGTTCTTCATCCAGTCAGCACAGTGCCTGCACTACATGTTTTAGCCAAGTAATGGGGAAATGGCAGCAGGTGTGCTAAAACTCATCTGTCTTGGCTGTGGACTGGGATCCAGGAGAAGACATATGCAGGGTTGCTACCACAGAACCTCAAGCTTGGCAAGATGGTGTGCAACAATGGCTGGAACCCTGTGGCAGCTTTTGGCCGAGCCAGGTTGATGCACTTCCCATGTATTTAGTGGTATTTCCCAACTTGGTGGTGCAAAGGTCTCTGGCCTACACAGATGCTGCCTCATAAACCAGTATGAAAATGAATGCCCTGATACCTCATTACGCTATTCCTGGAGGTGCAGAGCAGAGGTTTGGGGATTTTCTTGCTTCTGCTCCTGAGAGAACTGATGAGCTATAAAAGCCATGAATTTATTTCTGAAAATTAAAAAGCTGCAATGATGAAGAACCAAACATCCATCACCAGCTTTCTTCTCATGAGTCTATCGGATGACCAGAAGACCATCCATGTCCTCTTCATCTTCTTCCTCCTCATCTACCTGATGACCGTCTTCTCCAACTTTCTCATCATCCTTCTAGTTGTTACTTGTGCTCATCTTCATACACCCATGTATTTCTTTCTTGGTAACTTGGCTTTCTTGGACATGTCCTACTCATCAGTCACTGCTCCTAGCATGCTCTCCCACCTCATCACCCAACACTGGTCCATCTCCCTCTCAGAATGTAAAGCACAAGTGTTCTTTGTGATGTATTTTGCAGGCTCCGAGGTTTACTTGTTGGCCTCCATGTCTTATGACCGGTATGTAGCCATCTGCCATCCTCTCCACTATTCTCAGCTCATGTCTTGGGGCACATGCACATGCATGGTGTCTATGGTTTGGTTGACTGCTCTTCTTGTCTACATCATGTATATTATGTGTTTAAGAAGGTTGACCTTCTGTGGTCCTCCTAATCGCATTTGGAATTTTTTCTGTGATCTTCCCCATTTGCTCCAGATCTCCTGTACTGATACTACAATCAATGTTCTACTTGGAGTAATTGTAGGAGGTATCATCTGCACCGTAGCCTTTGTAGCCACATTTTACCCCTATATCAGAATATTTAGGGCAGTGCTCAGAATCGGCACCAGTGATGGGAAGAGTAAGGCGTTCTCCACCTGTACGTCTCATCTCACTGTGGTCATCATATATTATATATCAATAACGTTCGTCTACCTTGTTCCTGACACAAGTAATCTCCTTACACTGAATCGAGTGGTCTCTGTGATCTACACCCTGATCACCCCCTTACTGAACCCCTTAATCTACAGCCTGAGGAGTAAAGACCTGAAGGCCGCACTGCAGAGAGCGTTACATATACACCGGCTGCATCCAGACACCGCTACAAGGAGATGAAGATGCCTCCTGCTCAGGTAACAAATTCTCACTTTGCATTGAATTTTACCCTGACAGTGGGAATTTTCTTATAATTGTCCAATGTTTCCTTCCTTCTAAAATCAACTTTAAAAAAAAAAATATGCTAATGAATATTACATGCTAATAATAATGAATAAAAACAATATAATAATTCTTATACTGCATTTTTGACAAAGTTCAGAGTTGTGTTTTTTCCTATATAGAATAGTGAAGCATTGTTCTGGTAATACCCAATTGTGTCTGTTTTTTATGTTTTTTAAAACCTTAAATAAAAAAGAAAAACTTTTTAAACAAAAAATCTATTTTGCATTGCCTCTTAGCGGAGGGCTGGTTTTTTTTTTGGCTAGATAAGTTTTAATTTTCATTGATATAATTTTTAAGGAAAGTGCAACATTTTGATCCCTCTATATTTAGTTATTTTAGGGTTAGAGTTAATTCTTTGTATTTTACATTATTTTATTTTTGACCAATTAACTCAGTTTCTCCCCCAAAGCAGGATATAAAATTAAGACCGTAGACCAGACCGACAGGACAGAACACAAAATGAATTCAGACTTAAGACCTCAAATTGTTTTAATACCTTTAGATCACAAACAATAAAAAGAAATCCCTCATCCCCAGATGCGGCTGCAAAGGAATGTATAAAGGTGATAATCCAGAGGTAGAAATAAATCCCAAACCCTGGTACCAGCAGTGGAATCCAGCAGCCCAATAGTCTCAGGCAGCAGAGTTAAGCTTAGTTTGGAGGGGAGTTTGAGGGGAGATAAAAGAAAAGATTATTGGATTGTCCAACCGGGAGATGATGAGGGCATGGACCAGCAATTTTCTAGATTGAGGAAAGGTCGGATGCAGGAGATGACTCCAAGGCAGTGGACTGTAGGGACCAGGGAGAGTGTAGGGCCATAGTCTAGTGGGAAGGATGTGTTAGGTGGTGGAAGAAGGATATGGCTGATAGATCCTCTGGGAATCTGGTGATTTGTGGCCTTTGAACGTGGCATGGTTGTTGGTGCCAGAAGGGCTGGTCTGAGTATTTCAGAAACTGCTGATCTACTGGGATTTTCACGCACAACCATCTCTAGGGTTTACAGAGAATGGTCCGAAAAAGAAAAAACATCCAGTGAGCGGCAGTTCTGTGGGCGGAAATGCCTTGTTGATGCCAGAGGTCAGAGATGAATGGGCAGACTGGTTCGAGCTGATAGAAAGGCAACAGTGACTCAAATCGCCACCCGTTACAACCAAGGTAGGCAGAAGAGCATCTCTGAAAGCACAGTACGTCCAACTTTGAGGCAGATGGGCTACAACAGCAGAAGACCACACCGGGTGCCACTCCTTTCAGCTAAGAACAGGAAACTGAGGCTACAATTTGCACAAGCTCATCGAAATTGGACAGTAGAAGATTGGAAAAACGTTGCCTGGTCTGATGAGTCTCGATTTCTGCTGCAACATTCGGACGGTAGGGTCAGAATTTGGCGTCAACAACATGAAAGCATGGATCCATCCTGCCTTGTATCAACGGTTCAGGCTGGTGGTGGTGGTGTCATGGATCCATCCTGCCTTGTATAACGGTTCAGGCTGGTGGTGGTGTCATGGATCCATCCTGCCTTGTATCAGCGGCTCAGGCTGGTGGTGGTGGTGTCATGGATCCATCCTGCCTTGTATCAGCGGGTCAGGCTGGTGGTGGTGGTGTCATGGATCCATCCTGCCTTGTATCAGCGGGTCAGGCTGGTGGTGCTGGTGTCATGGATCCATCCTGCCTTGTATCAGCGGCTCAGGCTGGTGGTGGTGGTGTCATGGATCCATCCTGCCTTGTATCAGCGGGTCAGGCTGGTGGTGCTGGTGTCATGGATCCATCCTGCCTTGTATCAGCGGCTCAGGCTGGTGCTGGTGGTGTCATGGATCCATCCTGCCTTGTATCAGCGGCTCAGGCTGGTGGTGGTGGTGTCATGTTGTGGGGAATATTTTATTGGCACTCTTTGGGCCCCTTGGTACAACGCCACAGCCTACCTGAGTATTGTTGCTGACCATGTCCATCCCTTTATGAGCACAATGTTCCCTGTAACATCTGATGGCTACTTTCAGCAGGATAATGCGCCATGTCATAAAGCTGGAATCATCTCAGACTGGTTTCTTGAACATGACAATGAGGTCACTGGACACAAATGGCCTCCACAGTCACCAGATCTCAATCCAATAGAGCATCTTTGGGATGTGGTGGAACGGGAGATTCGCATCATGGATGTGCAGCCGACAAATCTGCGGCAACTGTGTGATGCCATCATGTCAATATGGACCAAAATCTCTGAGGAGCTTCCAGCACCTTGTTGTATCTATGCCACGAAGAATTGAGGCAGTTCTGAAGGCAAAAGGGGGTCCATCCCGTTACTAGCATGGTGTACCTAATAAAGTGGCCGGTGAGTGTAGATCTGTGTGTCATCTGCATAGGAGTAATATTGGAAGCAGTGAGACTTAATGAACTGTCCTAGGCAAGAACTGTAGATGGAACGGGTCAGTGAACAGAACCTTCAAGAATGTCAACAGAGAGGGGCCGAGGTGGAGGGCTGGTATGAGAGTGATAGACATTGAACATCCGGGTGGAGAGGTATGAAGAGATCCTTGAAAGGACCAGATCAGTGATACCAAGACAACATAACGTCTGCAGCAGGAGAGAATGGTCAACAGTCTCAAAGGAAGAGGATATATCATTAAGGAGGAGAGCAGAATAGGGCTGTGATCTTTGGCAAATAGTAGATCAATGAAGATTTTGGTCAGGGCAATCTCAGTGGAGTGATTGGGTAGAAAGCCAAGATTGGGTCAGAGGCCAAGATTGGGCTGGAATATTGGAGTTTGTCAAAAAGGGAGGATAGTTCCAGATGGTCATGTTGTTCCAGGAGTTTTAAATGGAAGTAGCGATAGTTTAGCAGAGAAGATGGGTCCAGAGTTGTCTTCTGTAGGATGGATGTTGCATGTTTAAAGGAAGTTGGAACAATTCTAGTGGTTACCAAAAGATTAAATAGAAGCCTTGGCTGTGATGAGCCAGTGGTGAGGTTGGCGATAGGACACCATGGGATTGGATCGAGCAGGAGAGCCAGGAGTGAAATAAGGCAGTATTTAGACTAGTCCAGGACAGAACGCAAACTAAGTGCAAAACAGTCAGCAGGGTATCTTGTGCTTTACTTTAGGGGAAGAGGTGATGCTGAAGCCCAAATGGGTACAGTTTGTCCAAATATATAAATTATTTTTACCTAAAGAAGGCACCAAAAGTTGATCAGACCGAATACCAGACACTTAAATTAATTCAGCCCCAGACCTGAAATTAGACCTCAAACTCTAAGTAAATAAGACCCTATACCAGGATTGTGCTTATATTTAACATTCCCCCAGCCTCTTCATATTACTTAGTGAATGCTGTGGTCATGTTGGGCTTGCAGCTCTCCAGGGTGTTACCAGTAAATGGCACAGAGACATCTGACCTCTGCAGTTGAGGAGGATTGAGACCTTGGCCTTCCTGACCCGTGCACCTTCTATATTCTCGCTGTATAATCTCTATATTTTTTGCATTGAGAATCTTCACTGGTAAAACTGAGCAAAATTCTACATCATAAACAAGAATGGAAATGAATGCCCTGAGACCCAATTACACTATTCCTGGGGGTGCAGAGCAGAGACTTAGGGATTCTCTGGGCTATGCTCCTCGGAGGACTGATCAGATATAAAAGCACGCCGTCCTGTAACTATAAGAAATCTTCTATTCAACTTCATATATTCCATCACATGCTCTACATGTTGTCATCAATTTTATTCCTAGACATGATCCCACTGCAATGATGAAGAACCAAACATCCATCACCAGCGTTCTTCTCATGAGTCTTTCCAATGATCCGAAGACCATCCATGTCCTCTTCATCTTCTTCCTCCTCATCTACCTGATGACTGTCTTTCCCAACTTCCTCATCCTCCTTCTAGTTGTTACTTGTGCTCATCTTCATACACCCATGTATTTCTTTCTTGGTAACTTGGCTTTCTTGGACATGTCCTTCTCATCAGTCACTGCCCCAAAGATGCTCCATGACCTCATCACCCAACACTGGTCCATGTCCCTCTCAGAATGTATAGTACAGATGTTCTTTGTCCTGTATTTTACAGGCTCGGAGGCTTTCTTGTTGGCCTCCATGTCTTATGACCGGTATGTAGCAATCTGCCGTCCTCTCCACTATTCTCAGCTCATGTCTTGGGAAATGTGCATTCAAATCATGTCTTTGGTTTGGTCAACTGCTTTTCTAGCTTCCATCATATATACCTTATGTTTGAGAAGATTGACCTTCTGCGGTGCTAACTTCATCCATAACTTCTTTTGTGATCTTCCACATTTGCTCCAGATCTCATGTACTGACATATCTATCAATGTTCTAGTTGTAACAGGTGTAGGGGCAGTTCTCAGCATTATAGCAATTACTACCACATTTTACCCCTATGTCAGAATATTTAGGACAGTGCTCAGAATCCGCACCAGTGATGGGAAGAGTAAAGCTTTCTCCACCTGTACGTCTCATCTGACTGTGGTCCTCATATATTATGCATCCGTAATTTTTATCTATCTGATTCCCAGTGCAAATAATTTCCTTACACTGAATCGAGTGGTCTCTGTGATCTACACCCTGATCACCCCATTACTGAACCCCTTAATCTACAGCCTGAGGAGTAAAGACCTGAAGGCCGCACTGCAGAGAGCGTTACATATACACCGGCTGCATCCAGACACCGCTACAAGGAGATGAAGATGCCTCCTGCTCAGGGCAGGTGAAGTAGCCAAAAAACAACAATTCCTTCCTTGTATTTGTTTTAGGAATCACAGAAGTTGTAATTGTAAGTATTTTTTCTTTTATCTAAAACATTGATGAATTATTCGAGGCTTGAATTCTTTTAATTTTAAATGTTACTTTTAGTTGCAGTATTTTTACAGTTTGGCCTCCTGGTTACCGTACCAACCTTTCCGGAACTGCACAGTCCACTTTTGGCAATGATTTCGGTAATTAATTGATTAAAAATAACATCATTATAAAATGTTAAAACTCTGAGGAAATAATGAATCGAAATTGCAGCCACTTTTTTCAATTAGAAATGTTGTGCCATTTACTGTATAGTATGAATAACTATTCCATCTGTCTGATTTCAGGGCAAGAAAATGAAATATAAAATCTAATTTTATAGTTTTGCAAAACTTTGTAATATCAGTGCAGATCACAAAGTATCGCTGAGGATGTGCTGATGAGTGTGATTTTGTTCTACGGTTCCATTCCGTCCTTACTAGTCTGAACACTGCTTTACTTCCTTACTGACTTTTTTGATTGATTTCCACCACATCCATTTGTCTCTTGTTGATTTTATTCTGGGTTGCAAACAGTTATTTTAGCTGAGATGGACAGAATATTCCTCCTTTTATAATCTACCCTGCTGCTCTGCCTTGGCTGGATATCAGGGATCTAATCTTACAATTTTTTGGACAGGGAGTCTGACATCTTTTATAAGACATGCCTGGATGCCGACGAGTGAGGACGTGTAGTTGAGGAGCGCTGTGCTACCCGGGCTACAGAAGCACAAAATAAGCAGGCCAGCCCTTACCGGAGCATGGGTGGACGACGGGGACAAGCAGCCCGCTCGTCCAGGATCCAGGAGAGGCCAGTGACGCCGCATCCCGTGGCAGATTTCTTTAAGAGAAGAGCGGCAGAAGAGCCAGCGGTGCGAGCCAAGATGGCGCCCGCTACACTAGGAGGTGAGCTCCCTCCCTCCCCTTCCCCCGTACTGCAGCGCCTGCCGCCTGCCTCAAGAGCCCAAAATATAGGACCAGGAATAGCCGAGGGTTGGCTGGCTTCACCGCCCTCAGCAACCCAGCTGTGCCCCAATGTGCATGCAAGGGTCTCGTGTCCCCAAACATCCCCAGCTCCCTTTCTCACACCTCCGATACCTGGTCCTGCCTTCATGGAGGAGAGTATAGGGGACAATCAGATAGCAGCAGACTGGGCCTTCTCTGGGCCTCAGCCCTCACTGCCACCATCACCCCTTTCTTCATTGGAAGATGAGACTCAGGGGCCCTCACAACCTTCAATCGATAAGGCAGGACACAGCCTGACCCAACCATGGGGACACTTTACAGTCTCTCAACCTCGCTCACCGTGCCTACCGCATGCCGCACTAAAGAGCTGCAGTTCCATATCCACGCCTCCAGCGATGTCTCCGCAACATTTATCCTCTCTACCCCAACTGTCCCCCTCTCTCCAAGACCCACTTTGGCTTTATATCCAGCAAATGCCAACTAAAAAGGACTTTATGGAGCTGATCGATGAAGTCAAAGAAGCGTGCAGACAGGAAATTGCAGCGGTGCACAAAGACCTACAACAAGTAGCACAGAGAGTGGATGTGTTAGAAGATGATCATAATGCAGCCCGTACAGTGATCTCTGCCCTGCAGAACCAAGTGACTGATCAAGCCTCAACTATCAGAGATCTAAAGCGATATATAGAAGACCTTGACAACAGAGGCCGTCGCCACAATATTAGGGTGCGTGGCATTCCGGAACAACAAAGGGAGGAGGATGTACAAGCCTATCTACAACGGCTGTTCAATATGATCTCAGATAGAGAGCCAGAGACGCCGCTAAAAATGGACAGAGCTCATAGGGAACTTCGCCCAAAAACTAGCGGCCCTCTTAGAGACATTATTTGCCACATCACTAATTTTGAAATCAAAGAGAAAATCATGAAGTGTGCAAGACAACTTAAAAATATCTCTGTACTGGGCTCTCGGCTTCAACTGTACCAAGACCTATCCTGGATTACACTCCACCAATGCCGTGCCATTAAACCTCTCCAGGATACGCTACGCGAAAAAGGGATACCCTATCGCTGGGGATTCCCATTTAGCTTGACGGCAAAAAAGGACAGTTACTCAGCTACTCTTCGCTTCCCAGAGGATCTCCAGGCTTTTTGTGAAACGTTCCAGCTGGACCCTCCTGATTTACCTGACTGGCCACATCAACCGATGACAACAACATTGCCTCCTACTTGGCAGCTACTTCGCCCTTCTAAGAAAAGACAGAGAGCCCCGGACCAGAGTCGCAGGCCCCCGATGGGGCGATAAGTATTATTAACAATGTTTCTCTTGCTAATGTCTGTATTACCTGTCCCACATAATAATAATGCTATACCCCAACTGTTCATGAGGATAGAAAAGCCACTTGTTGAAATTACATGTATATAGCTTTAGACCATATTAGCTCCCTTCGTCCTCCTATGTTCCCCCTTAGGTGAAGGAAACTACAATGGCCCTACTTACAAGCCCGGAGTAGGCTTAATAGTCGCTCTCTGACCGCCCCGCGATATGTCGCCACACAGTCACGTTTATCCCCCCCATAGGGAATTCTCCTGACAGTCCTCGCCCCTCCAAACCTACTATGGTTTGCGATTGTTTCTTGGAAGGTTCGCAGCGAGAACGGCCACAAGCCTCCCTCGCTATACACATGGTTTGTTATAAGAACCCTGCGGCTAAAGAGTTTACTTTTTATTCACAACCCCATAGAACAAACTCTAGAATAGACTACTTCTTTGGTAACTACCCTGCCCTCAAAGCTACACAGCGGGCCACTATTGGACACATTACATGGTCAGACCATGCCCCTGTTTCAGCTGACGTACAGCTTGAAGATGCTTTTTCTAGAAATCCGCACTGGCGCCTAAATGACACCCTTCTCACATCCATACCCTCCCGAGACTCCTTACGAACGGTCTTGACTAACTACTTTAAAGAGAACACCCCAAAGGGCAGCTTCAGTACCGATCCTGTGGGAGGCCCATAAGACAGTCTTTCGGGGGGAAGCGATTTCATTAGCTTCCAAATTGAAGAAGGACAGGCTTCTCAATTATTCTAAATTTAAAAGGCAATTACAGCAGGTGGAAAGGGACTATGCTTCCCAACCAACACACCCCCTACCCCGGAGAATCCTGGTACTCCGCTCTAGAATAAGAGAATTAGATTTACTGGACGTTGAACGCATGGTTACATTTTCTAATCGCAGATTCTATGAATTTGGGAACAGGGCACACACCATGCTTGCAAATCAGCTGCGCAACAAAACAGCTAACCAAACACCATGTAATATTAAAGATATGGCGCCCTGCACCATCACCCAACCAAAATTGCCGAGCTCTTTCACTCTTACTACTCCACTCTCTATTCTTTGCCGTCAAAACTCCCATCTACCCCCCCTGCACGAGAGGCAAAACTAGATCAATATCTTTCTCAATGCTCCCTCCCCAGACTATTTACAGAAGCCCTGAGTCAGTTAAATAAAGAGTTTACTCCGGAGGAGGTGGAAGAAGTCGTAAAGGGTCTCCCGGGAAACAGAGCCCCGGGTCCCGTTGGTTTCTATTACAAAACCTTCCTGCCACTTTTCCTGCCTCATTTGGTGGAGTTGTTTAACAAATTTCTTAAAGGGGAAGCGATCCCCCACACGATGCTAACCTCCCACATCATGGTAATTCCTAAGCCAGGGAAGGACCCCCCAGAATGCACCAGCTAGAGGCCCATTAGCCTACTGAGCGCAGATCTTAAGATTTTCACTAAGCTTCTTGCCAATAGACCGAGTGACTGGCTCCCACAGCTGGTGCACAAGGACCAGGTCGGGTTTGTCCGATATAGACAGGCGGGAGATAATACCTGTCGTATCCTTGATCCGATAGACCTGGTACAGAAAAGCAAATCAGAGGCCCTTTTATTGAGTCTGGATGCTGAAAAGGCATTCGACCGTTTAAACTGGCACTACATGTTTAGGACATTAACCCATTTTGGTTTCCGTGGACCATTTCTGAATGCCTTGACAAGCTTGTACTCATCTCCCACAGCACAAATTCGGCTTCCACATGCTCACTCGAAACCTCTGGTGATCAATAACGGAACCCGTCAGGGTTGCCCACTGTCCCCTTTATTGTATGTTTTAAGTATAGAACACTTAGCAGTACATATTCGTAACAATCCGGACATTAAGGGCATTAAAATAAGAGACAAACATTTTAAAATAGCTTTGTTTGCCGATGACGTCCTCCTTACACTCACCGACCCTCTCATATGATTGCCAAATTTACATGCCGCAATTGAGAAATATAGTGCAATTTCGGGATATAAAATTAATCAGACTTAATCTGAGGCGTTACCAATTAATTTACCCCCCAATTTGCTAAAGTCCCTAGAAGATAACTTTCGCTACAGCTGGTGATTGACCTCTTTAAAATATCTCAGGATTAAGCTCACCCCATCCTATACTTCCCTCTATAAAGAAAATATTCCTTCCTAGATCCAAGACACGAGGAAACAGCTACAGAGCTGGCGTTCATTGAATCTCTCTATGTTACGGAAAGTAGCAGCTATAAAAATGACGGTTCTCCCTAAATTCCTATACCTGTTTGAGACGTTACCAGTGATAGTCCCAGTGCAAACCCTGAGACTCATCCAATCGATGTTCTTAGATTCTGTATGGAACTCCAAAAGACATAGGATTCCAAAGACAGTCTTGATGGCACCCAAAACAAAGGGGGGACTGGGACTACCTGACATTGCAATGTACTACTATGCTGCACACTTGAGACATATGGTGTCTTGGACTTCCCTGGCAGCCTTCAATAGATGGACGGAAATAGAGAAGCTGTGGCTGGCCCCCACTCACCCAGCTGCATTGATTTGGGAACCACCTGTTGAGATGCCTGCACGTGTTCTCCCCGGCCCCATGGCTCTTACTAGGGAGATGTGGCGGCGGTGCTGTATTCGGTACTCCCTGGCTACTTTACAGTCCCCTCTAACCCCATTTCTTTACACACCGGGTCTACCTAATAGTCTTAATTCCGAATTTGTAAGCTTCTGGAGGCCGATGCAAATCTTCCAAATTAAAGATCTAGTAAACCCAACAACCAGAAATCTCCTGAAGCTATCAGACCTTAATAATGCGTCTGATCAGTTTGCCCCTGCAGCTAGTACATATCCACAGATCTATCAATATAGCTTGTCAGTTCTGAATTCCCCAGCAGTACCGGACCTCACAAAGTTTGAGCGTTTCTGCCTCCAAGGGACTTATTTCAGACTTATATACTTTGCTCATGACTCAGACATACCCAGACTCTTATACTCATAAATATACGACCAAGTGGGAGGACTGGCTGGGCAAGACGCTCACTTTATCGGATTGGAAGAAGATATGGGACAGGGCTCCGAAAGGTTCCCTTTCCACTATGTATAAAGAGAACCAGTATAAAATTTTAATGCATTGGTACCATACCCCTGCACTTCTGCATAATATGAACCCTACTATCCCAGATATCTGTTGGAGATGCGATGCACCAAGGGCCACTTTGCACCATGTTGTTTGGGAATGTCCGAGGTTACAACCTTTCTGGGCGATGGTCCGAGACGTAATAGAAGGAGTAATGGGGGTGAATCTGTCAACTGACCCGACTATGTTTTTGCTGGGACTCCCACCCCCTGACATGGGGAAATTACAAACAAAATGACTCCTTCATATTTTATGTGCTGCAAAGAACCTTACCTCCCTGAACTGGAGACAACCCACACCACCCTCTAGGCTAGATTTTTACTCTCGTATCAGACACATTCGCATGCTGGAACACATGACAGCGTCAATTCACGAAAAAGTAGACCAATTTCTTAGAATTTGGACCCCTTGGGATATGAACGGAGACAATCTGCCTACATCTTAAGTGTTAGATCCTACCTCTTGGCATTAAGAGATCCATGGTTATGTTTTGTTCTGTTTTTCTTTATCACTTTATTATGTTAACGTTTGGACCCTAGCTCCCTTAATCTTTTCGAATTAAGAACCGTATTACAGGAAGTATTACATCGGATGGAATCACAAATGTACTATGGACACTTCATGCATTGGACCTTGTTCTTTATTGTCTCTATAAGTCATTTGCCTTATCTTTTATTCTCGGGACTTAGTTTTGAGGTCCTGCGCGATCTCTCCATCCTTGCTTCTATAGATATATGGTATATGCTCATACCGCTGCTGTAATAATTGATTTTGCTGGATACATATAATCATCTTTGTTTTTGAAAAATAATAAAAAAGTAAGTTGGAAAAAAAAAAAGATTTGCCTCTGTACTTGCTATATGTCTTATTTGGAGTTTAACCTTCTGTATGTTGCATTCCTTAACACTTTGCCTGTTTTCTGACCATCTGTTTTGTCTACTGATTTAGTACTGCATAGTTTGCAGTTGTCTACTGCATAGGTCTGTATTGTCTAGATGTTTTTTTACTTTGGCACAGGAAAGGAACATCGACCAGTTCTTACCCGCTGATTAGGGTAGGTGGAGCAAAAAGGTAGGGACAGCTGGGATGAGGGTTTAACCTTTGAGCTCATTGGCCACTATGCCAGTTTTCTGTCGGACTTCGTTCTCTCATGTGTAAGCTACTTGCACATGTATTTAAGAAGTGTCCGTATATGACGCATGCAGCACTATTCTACATGATCCAAATCTGGTGAACACCCTCACCACAGGTGGGCCAGAAGGAAGTGCGTTTAGGGGTTGTGGAAGCACAACTCCAAGGAATCCAGCAGATGCCAGCAGAGGCAGCTGATGGTCAGCAAAAAGTACCAATACCTTTTCTATGATCGCATTGAAGACCTAGAAAACAGGTCTTGACACAGCAATCTACACATGGTGGGTTTACCTGAGGACATTCCGGAAGCCATGCCATGCAAGATCTGTGAAGAAGAAGAAGAAGTGCCACAAGTTCTTAACTTAGGAGGGAGATGATTGGTGGAGCGGGCAGACCTCATTAGGCCCCGGTTACAACCCCAGTAGGAAGACCAAATAGATGGCTGAGGATGGCAGGCAATAGCCAAGTACCTGAATCACGATGACAAAGAGGAGATCCTGCGGGCTTATTGAAACCTCCGCTCCCCACTACATATCAGAGGTCATAAGTAGAGATGAGCGAACATACTCGTTCGAGCATAAGCGTACTTTTGTTCATAAAGAAATAAAAAAAAAACAACGATTGTGCCTGCTGCTGTTTAGCAAGCTAGTCTCCAGAAATCCCAATCCACATTCTCTCTGCCGGTGAAGCGTACTGTACGTTATGTGTGGCGTAATCTAATACGGTTTTTTGTTCACATCAACACCGGGACATTTAAAAAATTTGTCTGTGTTGGTTAGAAACTAGCCATAGCAATCATCTTCTGAGGTTGCTGTCTGATTTCTTCTGCACATTTTGTTCTTCTATAATTCCTAAAAAAAACAGACCTAAAAAAAAAATTACCAAAAAAATTTACACTTTATATTTCTCTTTTGTCTATAAAATAGACTTTTATTTGGAAAATGTAGAACCCGAGGGCTAAAGGTAGAGGACGAGGACGAGGGCGTGGGCATCCAATTACTGCAGGGGTCAGAGGCCGTGGTCCTGGGCGGGGTGAGACACCACCTGCTGATGAGGGAGCAGGGGAACACCGCAGAGCTACACTCCCTAGGTTCATGTCTGAAGTTACTGGGACTCGTGGTAGAGCACTGTTGAGGCCACAACAGTGCGAACAGGTGATGTTGTGGATTGCGGACAATACTTCAAGTCATTTGTCCACCAGTCAGTCTTCTACGCAGTCATGTTAGCCAAGTGAGCACTCCTCCAGCTCCTCAACCTCCTTCCCCCCAGTCTGCGCCCTACCAGGAAAATTTGGAATTTGATCCGGCATACTCTGAGGAACTGTTTTCTGGACCATTCCCAGAGTCACAAACCACTTCTCCGGTTGCTGATGAGCTCTTTCCCAATGCCCGGGCTTTCCAACGATCGCAGTCTGTGGGTGATGATGACATTGTTGACGTAGTGAAAGAAGTGTGTAAAGAGGTGTCGGACGATGAGGAGACACGGTTGTCAGACAGTGGTGAAGTTGTTGTCAGGGCAGGAAGTCCCAGTGGATAAGGCCAGATGTTCTCAAGTCTGGAGGTTCTTAAAGGAAAAACCGGATGACCAACGGACTGTGGTGTGCAACCTGTGCCACACCAGGATCAGCAGGGGTTCCACCCCTACCAGCTTAACCACCACTAGTATACGCAGGCATATGAGTGCTAAACACCCCACTAAATGGAACCAAGGCCGTTTCACCTCCGGCCGGTCCACCACTGCTCCATCCCTTGTGTCATTTGCTGCCTCTGCTAGTCAGCCCCCTGCCCAGGACCCCGGCACAAACACCTCCCGCTTGAAAACCACATATTCGCCTCCACGATCCTCCACAGCGTCCACCAATGTCTCAATGCGCAGTGTTTAGCTGTCTATACCCCAGACGCTGGAGCGCAAGAGGAAATACAGTTCCACCCACACGCCCAAGCCCTCAACGTCCACATCTCCAAATTACTCAGCCTGGAGACGCTGCCCTATAGGCTGGTAGAGACCGAGGCCTTTCGCAACCTCATGGCGGTGGCCGCCCCTAGGTATTCGGTCCCCAGCCGCCACTACTTTTCCCGATGTGCCGTCCCAGCCCTACAGCAGCACGTGTCAGACAACATCATCCGTGCCCTGACCAGCACCATTTCTGACAAGGTCCACCTGACCACGGACACGTGGACGAGTGCTGCCGGGCAGGGTCACTATATATTGCTGATGGCACATTGGGTTAACTTGGTGGAGGCTGGGACCGAGTCTGACCCTGGGGCCGCTCATATACTGCCGACGCCGAGGATTGCGGGGCCTACCTCGATCACGGTCTCTCAGGCCTACTATGCCTCCTCCCACCCCTCCTCCACCTCCTCCTCCGAATTACCATCCATGGGCATGGCGCCATCAGTCGGTAGCTCTAGACGCAGCAGCAGTGCCATCGCTAAGCGACAGCAGGTGGTGCTCAAACTGCTGAGCCTAGGTGCTAAAAGGCACACCGCCCAAGAGCTATTACAGGGCATCACGGCGCAGATTGATCTGCGGCTGGCACCGCTGAACCTGAAGCCAGGCATAGTTGTGTGTGACAACGGCCGTAACCTGGTGGCGGCTCTGCAACTCGGCAGACTGACACATGTGCCATGCCTGGCCCATGTGTTCAATCTGATAGTTCAGCGTTTCCTCAAGACATACCCCAATCTGTCTGATTTGCTCACGAAGGTGCGCTGCATCTGTGCGCATTTCAGAAAGTCGACCACAGATGCTGCGACTCTCAGGACAGCGCAGCGCCGCTTACAACTGTCCGCTCACCGACTGTTGTGCGACGTGCCCACGAGGTGGAATTCAACATTTCCTCAAGCCTACAATGAGGAGTGGACGTGGATGTCTGATATCTGTCAGGTGCTGAGTAACTTTGAGGAGTCAACACAGATGGTTAGTGGCGATGCCGCCATCATCAGCCTCACCCGCTGCTTGGCCTGTTGAAAAACTCTCTGGTCAGCATGAAGTCGGAAGCTTTGCACTTGTCACAAGACACGGGGGAAGAAGATTCCCTTGTTGATAGCCCACCGGTTTGTTTCTCAGCGCATATCGGAGGAGGTGTAGGAGAATGTCGACGAGACAGAAGAGGGGACCATTGCTCAGTCCTTATAACTGTTCAGCGTGTATGGGCAGAAGAAGAGGAGTTGGAGGAGGAAATGGACAGTCAGGCCAGTGAGGGGAGTGAATTCTTGCGCATTGGTACTCTGGCGCATATGGCAGATTTCATGCTAGGCTGCCTATCCTGTGACCCTCGCGTTCAAAGAATTTTTTCCAGTACCGATTACTGGGTATTCACTATCCTGGACCCACGGTACAAGCAAAATCTTTCCACTCTCATCCCTGGAGAGGAAAGGAGTGTGAGAATGCATGAATACCAGCAGGCCCTGGTGCACAAGCTGAAACAGTATTTCCCTTCTGACAGCGCTAGCGGCAGAGTGCGTAGTTCTGCGGGACAAGTAGCGAGGGAGAGTAGACGAGCAGGCAGCTTGTCCAGCACAGGCAGGGGTACGCTTTACAAGGCTTTTGCCAGTTTTATGTCACCCCAGCAAGACACTGTCACCTGTCCCCAGTCTCGGCAGAGTAGGGCTGATCTTTACAGAAAGATGGTGAGGGAGTACGTAGCTGACCATACCATCGTCCTAAATGATCACACAGCTCCCTACAACTACTGGGTTTCAAAGCTGGACATCTGGCCTGAACTGGCGCTGTACGCCTTGAAGGTTCTTGCCTGCCCTGCCGCTAGCGTGCTGTCCGAGCGGGTTTTCAGTGCAGCTGGTGGCATCATCACCGATAAGCGTACACGCCTGTCGACTGACAGCGCTGACAGGCTGACGCTTATCAAGATGAATCAAGCCTAGATTTCTCAGGATTTCCATTCTCCACCAGGTGAAAGCAGCTCAACCTGAATAATTCTCATGTATGCACTCCTCCTCCTCATTCGCCTGCTTCTCTTCCTTCTCCTCCTCTTTGTACAGTAAAGCAGAGGTAACTGGATATTTTTTGCCAGGGCCAACTGGCTCTAGCTATAGTACTGTATGTATAAAATTTTTATGGAGGGCCACATTCGTGGTCCTCAGTATTGCAAATGTTTTGGGAGTGACACATATAGGTACATTTTGTATTTAATTTTTCTGGAGGGCCACCTACCCGGTCCTCTGTTTTGAAAACTTTTTTGGACTGCCACATAAAGGCACTATCCAAATTTAATTGTCTCCATAGCTGCCTCCACATGTTGTCTCCATAGCTGCCACCACACGTTGTCTCCATAGCAGCCTCCACATGTCATTTCCATAGCTGCCTCCAAAAGTCGTTTCCATAGCTGCCTCCACATGTGGTCTCCTTAGCAAACGAGCTGTGTCAGGCTCATTTTTTGGGTGTTTCACCAGATACGTTATGGAACTTGGTCACTCTGTCGTCACCATGCTGTGTTATCGACCAAATTTACCGTCAACCTTTTGTTCACATAGGAAATCATTTCAGCGCTTCTTGCTCACCTCCTTTGGTTCCTCTCTGCCGCCTTAACCAGGCCAAATACTGATACGTACAGTGCTACACGTTATCCTCGCCAAAAGGAATTTTTTAAATTGGTTTGAAGCCTAAGTCAATTTGGGGTATGTCGCCATGCCACTCTCTAGCCTGCCGCTGCTGCCGCTGCCTCTGCATTCCGTCCCTTATAGTGTCAGGGTCAATTATTGGGTGTTTTAGATGCTATCTAGCTTCATTCTGTCACTCTGTCATTGCCATGCTGTTGCCCATAATTTTGGCATAATGGTGCGATTAAGCAGCCTCAGAGGCATCCATGCATGCTGCCCCTATTGTTTCCTGTACATTTCCGTGGTGTTTCCATCATTTTCTGAGGTTCCCAGGTGTTTGGCCAAGCTTCCCTGTGCAGAGCCTTGGTCCCCTTGAAAAATTCTCGAGTCTCCCATTGACTTCAATGGGGCTCGTTATTCGAGACGTGCACTCGAGCATCGGGAAAAGTTCGACTCGAATAATGAGCACTCGAGCATTTTAGTGCTCGCTCATCTCTAGTCAAGACCTTTGCCTCATTCCATCCTGACCCCTCCACCATCTTCAATCTTGGTGTATAATCTATAATCTTTGCAATGAAAATCTTCACTGGTTAAACTGAGACATAACAATTCTACCTCATAAACAAGAATGGAAATGAATGTCCTGAGACCCCATTGCATTATTCCTGGGGGTGCAGAGCAGAGACTTAGGGATTCTCTGGGCTATGCTCCTCGGAGAACTGATCAGATATAAAAGCACGCCGCCCTGTAACTATAAGAAATCTTCTATACAAGCTTTGTGTATTCCATCACATGCTCTCCATGTTGTCATCAATTTTATTCCTAGACATGATCCCACTGCAATGATGAAGAACCAAACATCCATCACCAGCGTTCTTCTCATGAGTCTATCAGATGACCAGAAGACCATCCATGTCCTCTTCATCTTCTTCCTCCTCATCTACCTGATGACTGTCTTCTCCAACTTCCTCATCCTCCTTCTAGTTGTTACTTGTGCTCATCTTCATACACCCATGTATTTCTTTCTTGGTAACTTGGCTTTCTTGGACATGTCCTTCTCATCAGTCACTGCCCCAAAGATGCTCTTTGCCAT
This sequence comes from Engystomops pustulosus, assembly GCF_040894005.1. Classification (NCBI taxonomy): domain Eukaryota; kingdom Metazoa; phylum Chordata; class Amphibia; order Anura; family Leptodactylidae; genus Engystomops; species Engystomops pustulosus. The sequence goes on from NC_092420.1 coordinate 3,933,935, forward strand.
CATCACCCAACACTGGTCCATGTCCCTCTCAGAATGTAAAGCACAGATGTTCTTTGTCCTGTATTGTGCATGCTCTGAGGCTTTCTTGTTGGCCTCCATGTCTTATGACCGGTATGTAGCCATCTGCCGTCCTCTCCACTATTCTCAGCTCATATCTTGGGGCACATGCACTAAAATTGTTTCTTTGGTTTCGTCAACTGCTTTCCTTGCTTCCATCATATATACCTTATGTTTGAGAAGATTGTCCTTCTGTGGTCCTAACCTCATCCATAACTTCTTTTGTGATCTTCCACATTTGCTCCAGATCTCATGTACTGACATATCTATCAATGTTCTAGTTGTAATAGGTCTAGGGGCAGTTCTCAGCTCTATAGCCTTTGTTATCACATTTTACCCCTATGTCATGATATTTAGGGCAGTGCTCAGAATCGGCACCAGTGATGGGAAGAGTAAAGCGTTCTCCACCTGTACGTCTCATCTGACTGTGGTCCTCATATATTATGCATCAGTAATATTTATCTACCTTGTTCCTGACACAAGTAATCTCCTTACACTGAATCGAGTGGTCACTGTGATCTACACCCTGATCACCCCCTTACTGAACCCCTTAATCTACAGCCTGAGGAGTAAAGACCTGAAGGCCGCACTGCAGAGAGCGTTACATATACACCGGCTGCATCCGGCCCCCGCTACAAGGAGATGAAGATGCCTCCTGCTCAGGTCAAGTGAAGTAGCCAAAAAACAACAATTCCTTCCTTGCACTTTTTTAGGTTTCACAGAAGTTGTAATTGTAAGTATCTAGAACATTGATGAATTAATAAAGGCTTGAATTTTTTTTATTTTATTTATTTTTAATGTTACTTTTAGTTGCAGCCATTTGTACAGTTTGGCCTCCTGGTTATTGTACCTACCTTTCCTGAACTCCACCGTTCAATTTTGACACCAATTTTAGTAATTAATTAATTTGAATAAGAATAACAGAATATTGAATGGACATTGCAGCCACTTTTTTAATTAGAAATGTGGCGCCATCTTCTGTCTAGTATTGCAGTTTTAGTATTTTGGTCTAGTAGTTCAGTTGAATAGTTACGAGTGTGATTTTGTTCCATTCCGTCCTTACTAGTCTGAACACTGCTTTACTTCTTTACTGACTTTCTTGATTGATTTCTACCACATCCATTTGTCTCCTGTTGATTTTATTCTGGGTTTCAAACAGTTATGTTAGCTGAGATGGACAGAACCTATCTCCTCTTACAGTTTCTGATGCTGCTCTGCCTTGGCTGGATATCACAGATCTGATCTCATCTTTTATAATATTTTTCTGCCATTCCCTCTGTACTTCTTATTTGATTCTGGTGATGTGTTTACAACTATGTTGTATTCTTTGACTCTTTGCCTGTTTTCTGACCATCTATTTTGTCTACTGATTTTGTACTGCATAGTTCCCTTGGTTCTGACCTGTATTTGTTGACTACTCTTCTAGGTCTGTATTTTCCAGTCTTTGTCTAGGTGATTTAACTTTGGAACAGGAAAGGAACATCGACCAGTTGTTACCTACTGCTTAGGGTAGGCTGGGGAAATAGGTAGGGACAGGTGGTTTAGGGTTTAGCCTTAGGGCTCATTGTCTTTGTCTGTCCTCTAGTCCACTCATGCCTTTCCTTTACCACATAACATTATAGCAATCCCTAAAACCTTCTACTGGTCTGGTTAAGGATGACCACCATTCTAGATCTGGTGAACTAAATGGAGGGTTTGGTGGGAATGGTTTATGAATTTGCAAACCAGGTCCATGAACTTTTGCAACATCAGACCAAAGCAACATTTCTTGTGGTCCAACAGTCCCGTTCCTCCCGAGAACATTGTGCAGATGCTTCTCCCGAGTTGTTTCGCAGGTGATGATGAGAAATTTGGAATGTTCATGTTTCTTGTATTTCCAAGTGAATCCCTTTGCTTCCCAAGCACAGACGGTGAGAGTTGTGTTCTCCCTCATGCCGGGAGATCCTCAAACCTGGGCCCATGAATCTTCCTCCTGGAGCAGATGAATCAGAGGAACACTTTTCCATACTTTCCATAATTTCTTTATGAAATAGACCAGGTAGCACTTACGTCATCCCAACTCTTATCGCATGGAGCTCCATAAGAACAAACCATAGTCCTCCCTGCAGGCTTAGGCTCCACGAACACAATTGTGTACTTCAGCGGGCAATGACCCAAGTGAAGTGCATCGCCCTTTGGAGAGGAGGCGGGAGTGAGCAGTGACCCCTCCCCTTTTCATAGGAAGCCGCACTGCAAATTGGTCCAGAGATCAGACCTGCTGTATATTTTGTGGTGCAGGTGCCCGGCTTTGTGGTGGTGCGGTGAGACACTGGAGCTCATTTACTAAGGGTCCAAACGCCGCACTTTCATGGGGTTTCCCAAATATTTCCGATTTGCGCCGAATTTGTGTCGCAAGATCAGCACTCACATGCACTTGGACGAAGAAGCTGAACTCCGGCGGACCTCGGCGCAGCAGCGACACCTGTTGGACATCAGGCGCACGACCTTAGTGAATCCCGGCAGAACCCAAATCAGCGTTGGACGACGTGCCGCGGGATCGCAACTGTACCAGGTAAGTAAATCTGCCCCACTGTCTGGTAACTGCAGAGACCAAGTTTCATGGACCTCTATGGGTGCTATGATTTGGCCACAATTAGTGCAATTAGGTCACGGCCCCTAATACAGTTGTGTGTATGGGGCTTAGGGATAGACAGAAATCTAGACTAGAACATGATCGTTCCTCTGTGATACTCTATCTGCTAAAAGATCTGTCCCTTTTCTTGCCATCTCTTTTCCACGCCCCTGGGGACCACTGATGATGCCAAGTTTTGGGGATCTGGAAGGTAAGAAAAGGGGATCCCCAGTTATCTCTGACTCTTTCAGTGGGAGGTGGGTGATAGCTCTATGATACAGGAATATAATCCGGGCAACAATAGAAACAGCACAGTGGAGCTGACCTTGGCATAGAAGGGCTTGTTTTTTATAGAAACAGTTGTATTTTTCAGTGGCAGCATAAAAGCTGAAAATAGCAAAAAATGCATAAACTCATTTTTTTGGAAGCAGTATTAAGACCTCGCTAAGATATTCTGTGTGTCAGGTCGATTACAGAGATATGAAATATCTTTGTTTTTTTTCTATTACTTCTGAACTAAAACAAGTAAGGGCGTTTTTTGTGGAATAAAATGACGTTTCATTTGGTGTCAATTTGGACAAAATATCAGGAACAGACGGTAATATCCTACTTAGAGGACTCTGGTTATTAAAAATACCTACAAATAAATATGAGGAAGGTTTTATGGAAAAGTGGCAAAACATTTTGGGGCACATTTGCTAAGGGCTGTTCGCCAGTTTTCTGCCAGACTCTGCACGTTCTTTCCTGTGAAAACTGCTTGTACATGTATTTAAGAAGTGTCCGGGCCACATTTCTGGCAGGCGCAACATTGTGTGGAGCGGCAGCACTAGACATCATGCGACACAAATTTCGGTACTGAAGGGGTGTTCTGGCGTGAAATTGGATGGTGCGCCAGATTTAACATAACAAAAGAATTGTGTTGCACACCACATGTTAAAGGTGCATAAAAAAAGGGGTGCCCTCTGTTGGAGCAGTGCAGGGGGCACCAGATTCACGGAGAAAATGCGCCAAAAATCCTGAATCTGGTGCCCACTGCATACTACACAGGGCACTGCACACAGTACACACTACACTGCGATCTTCCACATTTGCTCCAGATCCCCTGTACTGATACTTCCTCCAATGTCCTGGTCTTATCTGTATTAGGAAGCGTTTTTGGTGCCGTAGCCTTTGTTGCCACATTTTACCCCTATGTCAGAATATTTAGGGCAGTGCTCAGAATCGGCACCAGTGATGGGAAGAGTAAAGCTTTCTCCACCTGTACGTCTCATCTGACTGTGGTGCTCATATATTATGCATCTGTAACTTTCATCTACTTTGTCCCTAACACAAGTAATTTCCTTACACTGAATCGAGTGGTCACTGTGATCTACACCCTGATCACCCCCTTACTGAACCCCTTAATCTACAGCCTGAGGAGTAAAGACCTGAAGGCTGCACTGCAGAGAGCGTTACATATACACCGGCTGCATCCAGACATTACTACAAGGAGATGAAGATGTCTCCTGCTCAGGGTCTATCATACATGGTCTGTGCTTATGAAAAATAGTAAAGGGATTAGGGTTTTAGTAGGAACCTTGATGGTTTCCTTTAACTACCTTATATTGGATACAAGGGACAAATTTATTTTGCTCAAAGGCAGAAATTGTAAATACGTGAGCCCCGATATACGGCTCCAATGTTCCTGTTTTCTGTATTTCATGCTTATTTTTATACAGTATTCTTTTATTTTTAAAAAATGTTAACTTTTTAACATTTTTTAACAATTCTTACAGTCCACGTGTGTACATTACACTAAGCAAAGTTGTTTCCCTACTGTCTAACTATTTTGATGTTGGGGGTGATCTACAGTGATTTCTGGTGGTCTGATGGTCACCTGGCAGTTACTGAACTAGAATCTAATTGTGTTAACATTATTACATTTTGTTAACAAACAAGGGGAGACTTATCAGGGCTTGTACACCGCAATAATAACATTGCCTTGCCAACCGCGAGGAAGTGCAATCATTTTCTCCTTGATGCCATTTGGCACAGAAGGGTGGGAAGGAGTCACAGTCGGTGGTGGAGTCGGACGATGTGGGGCGTTCTTTACCCCATGCCTGCGCACTCACGATTGCATGCGACCGTTCACACCTGATCAGTTGCAGGCAATAGTGTATTTGTACATGCAGGAGCAGTGCAGCCGGCTGGACACATCAGGTGACCGGAGCCTCCGGTTGTACTCGGTGGCCCTGGTGGGATGGGCTTTGTCATTGGCAAACAAAGTGCGGCATATAATAAATGTCCCCCATTGGGTTTATGTATTTTAGTGGTTACCATAAATGGAAAGTAAGTTTTACAAAGTGCGCACCCAGGTCGTACAATCTAAGGCTACATTCACACTGCCGCATGTATATAAGGCCGATATACGTCCCCATAGTCGGCAATGTGCCGACGCCCCACATGCGGCAGCATACCGCTCCGTACCCCGGGAAAAAGATAGGACATGTCCTATATTTTCCAGTATTACGGTGCAGTGCGCCATACATCCCTGTGTAGAGGGGTGGGGGTGAGAAGCGCTATGGTTCGGCGGTCAACGGCAGTGTGAATCTAGCCGAAGTGTGAGTGGTCTGTGTGTCCAGTATCCTGCTGATCTCACTAGCTCCCTGGTATCAGCTTCATTCCTGATCTGATGGATCTAATGTGAGAGCTCGTTCTTCTCGCTATACTTGGGCACAGCCTGTGTTATCCACTCTCCTCCTGCTGAAGATTTCTCTCCACCTGCTATCAGTCTGTGACCACAGAGCAGATCTCTGAATAGACTAAGGCCTCAGAACCCATTCATTGAATAATAATGTCAAAATCCACTCGTCATTCAGATTCTAGACTGCAGGACCTCACAACCCAAAATATACCTCAAAACCTCAAGATTAAATCTCTAAATCCCTATCTGCTAATACAACAGATTAATACCCAAGGGCAGAATCAACCAAGATCCTACAATTTATTAGAGGGAACCTGTCACCAGGAGGCCCATTTCTGGCTTTTCTGACAGAGGGAGGCACTGAGGTACAGGTCCAGAGAATGAGGCTATAAAGCTGAAAACACCACTAGGAAGTAAAGCAGCAGAGAACTACAGGAAAGTCTCAAGGTACTTGACCAACAGGCACTGAGGGAGAGGGCCGGCTCCAATAAATACCTGCTGGAGGGCAAGGATTGGTTGCTCAGGTCACATGCACAATTCTGTTACATCACAGGAAGTGATGTCATCCCAGGTCCTGCAGAAACCAGAGTAGAGCAGACTCAACGGAAACTCTGGAATGGACTCCAGAAAACACCACTAACCCGGGCAGGAAATCCAGGACTGGACGAAGGCTTGGAAAGCACCTGGTCGACCAGTCAGAGCTGCCTCCTGCACTGCAACGCAACGGACTGGCGGCCAAGGCGGAGACCACCAGAAGGGGCAGCGCCTGTCTGTACCTGAGTTCTGGAGCAGTGAGAAGGAGAGCACCGACGCTCCGCAGCCGCCATTACAAGGCTCTCATCCCCTGGGTGTGGCTATAGAAAAGCTGTTCCCCCCCAACCTTGGGAAACCGCTCCTTCTTGTAGGATAAAAAAGGAAACTACAATCTCCCTTGTTGTTTACCCCCTACAGACGTCATCCATAGATGTTACGCCCTCCATCTCCAAGAATCGCTGGCCGCATTCTCAGGCATTCTCGCGACTGCGCGGTCACCATCTGATTGAATGTGCACTTGGACATGTGCATGTGCAGATGAAGCAAAGAGCCGCCCGCTCTCTGCATTCATCTGCGCATGCGCCATTGTACAGCTCTGGTTGATGAGTCAATGAGGCGCCGGGAGGTACACAAACTCGGTAGCGGCTGACCCTGCATCATCTGCACAATCAGATGTATGCTAACTGTGCAGGCGCGGTAATGCCTGACACGGCCAGTGAGACTTTGAAACAATGGGCGGAACATCTATGGAGGGCAACCGCAGGGGGTAAACAACAGGGGCGGCTCTCAGCCGGGAGATGGGAGGGTTTTTTAATTTGAAGGGTGGAGGAGCGCTTTTTCGAGGTTTGAGGGGAGAAACCACTCCTCTAAAGCCACCCCAAGGGGTGCTTAGTCACATGGGATTGTAAAGTTAAAGGGGTTGTCCGAGTTCTTCAAAAAAACTCAGGGAGGCCGGGAGGGCGCTGCTTAAAAAAATAAAGTCCTACTTACCTTACGGTGCCATCTGGACTCGACAACCTTCCAGCCCCCATACACAATGCTGTGTATAGAGACAGGTAGGCGTGCCCGGCCACGACCAGCCAGAGGCTGAGTCCTGCGCTGCTCCAGTGGCCATGTTTGTTTATATGGCGCCCGGAAGGGAGCGACAGCAGTGCAGGATACCGGAGGGCACCGGAAGGTAAGTAGGACTTTATTTTTTTAAGCATTGCCCTCCCGGCCTCCCTGAGGTTTTTTTTTAAGAACTCGGACAACTCCTTTAAATATAACATATCTTGTATTTTTTAATACAATAACTGTTTGGCAATACGTATGTATGTACAATGGGGACTGGGAGAGAGACAGAAATGGGTCTCCTGGTCACAGGTTCCCTTTATGATCCCAAATCCAATCTCTGTATGATCACAGAAAAGACACCTAAAAAAATCACATCCTAGATCAGACGCCTAAGGATAGATTAGGTTCCTTATACTTAGGACAGAATAGACCCCAATCCAGAGAACGAAAAACTATCTTAAGACGCCATGTGGTCTGCTTACACTCATTATCTGAGATTTATCAAGGCTTGTACCCCATGGGGGGGCGTGATGGGGTCTTCCCCAGGTGCAGGGTGGGATGGCATGTGGGGCTCCGCTCGCCCTTGGGATCTGTGGTCTCGGCAGGGGGTCTGTGTTTTATGTACATGATGTTCTCTGGACCTTCACTCAGTTCTTGGAGGTACCTGATCATGTTGTGTTCTGTATTGGTTTCTAGGCTTATAGTATACGTTCAGTAGGATCTGATGAAGAGGGAAGCTCTCCCTCGAAACGCGTCGTCCTCTTACAAATAGATAAATAATTCTGCCTTTGTGAAAGTGGCGCCTTTTGAGTCCATTTTATTTTGCATCCTAATCCAATGAAGTCCTAAGGGTATCACTATCCGGGTAACAGGACAATGCAGCCACCACCACTATTTACCCTATTACAGACTTTCTCACCCCTCACCAACTCCTAAACATTATCATTGCCTAAACCCATCCTGCAGCGAGGACCTTCTCTGGTTAATATATGAAAACAAAACCTTAGACTAAAATCAGAATTGTAAATTAGCGCCTTGAGGCCTATTAGATGCCTTATGGATGAACAGAGATTTGGGGATTTATGGCTCCTACCCTCGGGATAACTGATGAGATATAACAAGGTGCCGTTTGCTGTTAGCGTTGATAATTTTGTATCGATGTGAAGATGTGGATCAGTTGGATCAGTAAATTCCATCCATCCTGGTATCTCATTGTTATCATGAATCCTGTTCATTTGGGAAGAATCAAACTGCAATGAAGAAGAATCAAACATCCATCACCAGCGTTCTTCTCATGAGTCTATCGGATGACCAGAAGACCATCCATGTCCTCTTCATCTTCTTCCTCCTCATCTACCTGATGACTGTCTTCTCCAACCTTCTCATCATCCGTCTAGTTGTTACTTGTGCTCATCTTCATACACCCATGTATTTCTTTCTTGGTAACTTGGCTTTCTTGGACATGTCCTACTCATCAGTCACTGCTCCTAGCATGCTCTCCCACCTCATCACCCAACACTGGTCCATGTCCCTCTCAGAATGTAAAGCACAGATGTTCTTTGTTATGTTTTTTGGCACCTCTGAGGCTTTCTTGTTGTCCTCCATGTCTTATGACCGGTATGTGGCCATCTGCCGTCCTCTCCACTACTCTCAGGTCATGTCTTGGAGGAGGTGCAATCATTTAGTGTCTTTGGTTTGGTCGTCTGGCTTCTTTGCTCCTATCATTTATACTTTATTATTAGGGAGATTGACCTTCTGTGGTCCCAACGTTATCCAGAATTTCTTTTGTGATTTGCCTCATGTTCTTTATCTCTCCTGTACTGATCCCACAATCAATGTTCTTATCCTCATAATCGTAGGCAGTGTACTCAGTGCTATAGCCTTTGTAGCCACATTTTACCCCTATGTCATGATATTTAGGGCAGTGCTCAGAATTCGCACCAGTGATGGGAAGAGTAAAGCGTTCTCCACCTGTACGTCTCATCTGACTGTGGTCCTCATATATTATGCATCAATAACTTTTATCTACCTCATTCCTGAAGCAAATAATCTCCAAATACTTAACCAGTTGGTCTCTATAATCTACACCCTGATCACCCCCTTACTGAACCCCTTAATCTACAGCCTGAGGAGTAAAGACCTGAAGGCCGCACTGCAGAGAGCGTTACATATACAGCGGCTGCATCCAGACACCGCTACAAGGAGATGAAGATGCCTCCTGCTCAGGGTCTATCATACATGATCTGGGCTCAGGACTATATTGTAGCAGAATTTCCTTAATCCATTGTAGTCTCCGGATACAACATGGATACATTATTTATTCTTTCATGTTCTATAAATGAAGTTTAATCGCTGTTTAGAGGCTAATAAATAAGAGGTCTGAGCTCAGGTGTCCCTTGTCTATAAATCTTGATCATTAACTTTAGACACACTCTACAGGTTACCATATATACTTGAGTATAAGCCGACCCGAATATAAGCCCCTAATTAATTTTGCCACAAAAAACTGGGAAAACCTATTCACTCGAGTATAAGCCTAGATTGGGAAATGCATTGGGTGCACGGATGATTTCCCGCAAGCCACGCCCCTTCTCACGAGACTACGCCCATTTCCTGAAGGCCATGCCCCCTTCATCGGACTAGTCAGGAAAGTGCCAAAAGAGGGTCGAAGAGCCTTGATAACCACCAGAATTGTGGCGGAAGTGCGTTTATATAAACCCCTCCATTGTATCAGTAAATTCTTACTTATGTCCACTCACATCCGTCACATCTCGTCCCTCTTTCCTGCTGCTCTATCTGTAACACAGATCTTATACACAGTGGTATTTTTTCATTTTGCTGGGGCAGATAGACATTGTATCGCAGGGGCTGGCAACAGATTGAAGGAAATCTACCATGAAAACCCATCCTGATAAACCAGGGACATTACCCATAGATCCAGGCACCGGGACTGTGGGATCTTCTTACTGTATATCTGTTATCCATGGTCTCCTTCCTTCTACAATCAACTTTGAAAGTGATGCTAATGTGTCTGAAGGGCTACCGTAGTACGGCGGGCATACATTGGCGATGCGGAGAGGACCAGGGGATGAGCGCAGCTCACCCCTGCCCCTCTCCATAGAGTAACATAGAGCCATGTCCGATCTTTCTACGGGCTAAGGAACGGCACCATACCGCTCCCGTACAGGGTCGTGAGCCCATAGAAGTGTATGGGGGAAGTATATATATATATGTCAGACCCAATGGGGGTCATTTACTAAGGGCCCGATTCGCGTTTTCCCGACTTGTTACCCGAATATTTCCGATTTGCGCCGATTTCCCCTGAATTGCCCCGGGATTTTGGTGCAAGCGATCGGATTGTGGCGCATCGGCGCTGGCATGCACGCGACGCAACGCGAAAACCCGACGGATTCGGAAAAACCGCCGCATTTTTTTAAAAAAAGTGTCGCTGGACTCGCGCTTACCTTCACTAGGAATAGGCCGGTGAACTTCAGTGCATTCCAGCGGACCTCGGGGAACTTCAGCGCAGCAGCGCCACCTGGTGAACGTCGGAGGAACTACCTTAGTGAATCCCGGCCGGACCCGAATCCACCGCAGAGAACGCGCCGCTGGATTGCGAACGGACCGGGTAAGTAAATCTGCCCCAATGTGTGTCTGTGGACCCAGTGTTTGTGGACAACCATGGTTTGTTAATATGGATCTGTACTGATTCAATCGTTCTTGCTGCCAGGGCTATATAAATATTTCAGTAAAATTTCTATCTCCCACATCGATGTTTATTTGGGATCAATTGGTCTGGATGCTCGTAGCCCTCTCTTTCGGTCTGCAATGTCTGAAACACTTGTAATATAGATTTGCATCTAGAACGGGATTTTGGTCTCAAAGCCCAATTTAGTAGGTCATTGATCTGTTCTTCTAGTTCTGGGGACCTGAACAGCTCATCAATGCTGCAATCCACATTCATTGCGGAAGTTGTTGTGACAGGTCCAGTGGACCCTGCATGCGTTCCGCTGTGTTCCTCAACGAGATTTTCCTGTGTATCCTCATTTTGTGCAGTTTGGGATACCACGGCTTAGACAACCAAAGTGGATGGACCAGGACTAAAAGAGAAATTTCTCCTCCTGAATTTTATGTAGTGTGTGTGGAATTAAATTCAGGGGAGGAAAGGCATTTAGGTACTCGAGACCCTGCCACGGAAAGGATAGAGGTTCTCGCTGTAAACACTTGAGTTTGAGTTGTGGCTTCCGAAGCGAACTGATCTCTCCCTGACCAAACTGGTGAGTTCTTTTTGAAATACAATGGGGTTTATTTACTGAGGGTTCCGCGGCCGCATTTTCGTCGGGTTTCCCGACTTTTCGGGGATCGCGCCAGGGATTGTGTCGCACGCGATCGGATTGTGTCGCAATCGCCCCGGCTTTCACGCGACACGAGGGGCGGGCCAAAACACGATCAGACGGATTCGGACTGAGCGCGGGATTTAACATTTCAATCTGTGTCGCAAGCCAAGCACTTACATACACCGGGAGGAAGAAGGTGAACTCCGGCGGACATGATCGAGGAAGCGACACATGCAGGATATCGGGCGCACAATCTTTTTGAATTGCTGTAGATGTGCCCCACTGTGTTTTCAGTGCTATTGTTGCTAAAGACAATTTCTGTCTGGACATAGCATCTGTAATCTTGTTCGATTTTCCTGGAACATATTGGGGCGCCGCGGAGCGCATTTTCGTCGGGTTTCCCGGCGATTTCCGTTTCGGGAAAATCGGGGGGCGTCGCCGTTGGACAACCTGACGGATTCGGACAACGCACAGGATTTAACAATTAAAATTGTGTCGCAACACACGCACTTACATGCACCGGGAAGAAGCAGGTGAACTCCGGGAGAACCACGGCGCAGAAGCGACGGATGCAGGAACTCAGGTGCACGTGCTTCGTGAATAGCGGCAGACCCGAATCCTCGTCGGACAACGCACCGTGGGATCGCGACAGGACCGGGTAAGTAAATCTGCCCCATTGAGCTCTAAAGTCTATGGGGACCGAGCGCGTATTTAACGCGATTCACTAAGATCCAATTTCCTGCATGTGTTGCCTCCCCCGCTCAGGTCTGCCGGAGTTCACCTTCTTCTTCCCGGTGCATGTGACTGCTGATCTTGCGACAATATTTTATTTTTAAATTCCGTGGTTTGTCCGAATCAGTCGAGTTGTCCGACGGCCATGCCCCTGATTTGTGTTGCATGAAAGCCGGCGCCGATGCTCCACAATCCGATCGCATGCAGCAAAAAAACAGGGCAATTCAGCGCAAAACGAAACAATTCGCGAAACCCGACGGAAATGCGCCTGACGGATCCTTAGTAAATGTGCCCCCCTATGTTAAAGGTGCACCACACCAGCAGGCTGGCGCTTGAAGATTTAATGGGCCAGTGCACCGCTAACTGGTGCTAGCCGTTTCTGGATCTTTGTGCTTCATGCCTCAGAGAAAGCTTGTTTCGTTGCCTTGTGCCTGTCTGCTGATTTCCGGTTCCTTTCCCGACTGCCTGTCCTGACCTCCTGCTTTGTTCCTGACGCTGATCCCGTGCTCCCTGTCTCGACCTCTTGCCTGTCCCTGAACACGATTCTGCCTCACGACTTTGTACCTCGCCTTGGCCACCACTGCGGGCAAAGTCGCACCTGCGGAGCGACCTGGTGGTACCCTGCCGCAGCAAGTCCATCCCGCTTTGTGGCGGGCTCTGGTGAAAACCAGGTGCCACTTAAACTCTGCTCCCAGGTGTCGGCTTATACCATTGCTTGCGGTGGTCCAGAGGATCCACTATCTCAGATCCTGACAGTTATCACCTGAATCCAGATGTGAAAGTTTTGAGAATCTAAGTCTCCCCCTGACCCGGCGTAGAAATGACCTTACAACTGATTTTGATTTTGTTTTACAAAGTCGCAAATTCACTTATGACCAAAAGGCCACAAACGCCACAAACGCCACGTGTATCAATAAGGAAAAACTGCTAAGACCAGTATCTCAGCAGCTGAACTCTGCCCTGGACCAGCTGCAGATTTGCCCCTGAAAAGTCTCAAAAAATATAAGGCAAATGTCATAGGGAAAATGTGGAAACCAAAGATATACAAGGCCCAGTGCACAAGGTGTCCTGGGGAAACCACAGCAAAAGTCTCAGTGAGAATTTGGAAAACAACAAAAAGTCTCAAAAATAAAAGACAAAAATTAGCAGAAATAAAGATACATGTCCCCCCAGTGCCAGTTATCCTCTAGGGCGGACAGGGAGACCTTTGAAACAAAGAATTGGAGAACATATAAGGTTTGGAAAAACAAACATTAGCAGCACATTTTAAAAAAAAACATATTTGGATTTTTTTCCAGCTTCCCAGTACATGGCATGAAGTAATAAAATTTATCACACAAAAAATAAGCCCTCACACAGTTCTGTACAATGAAAAATGTAAAAGTTATAGATTTTTGAAGGTGGGGAGCAAAAGATGAACCAAAAAATGGTGCGATGTGAATAGGTTCCATAGGTTTGTTCTTAAGTTGAATTTGTATGTAAATTGAAACTGTATTTTATTTTATAATTATAGTTCTAGACAATTTTTTTTATTGCCCCGGTGACAATTGGAGTTTCAGAATTTGACAAGCCCCATAACTTGGTGTACATTGAAAGCACCCGTTTTAGACATTTGATATATAAATACGTTTATATTTATCCTAAAACCATCATTTGCCACAAAATATGTGATGTAATGTGGAGTTTTTCATGATAGGAGAGACTGGGATTTATGAGTCCATCTTATGCCGAATAGATGAACATCTTATATAACATTAAAAAAAATGGAATGCTATTATCAGATTGTTTTATACTTACTGGGGATCATTTACTTAGGGCCCCATTCGCGTTTTCCTGACGTGTTACCCGAATATTTCCGATTTGCGCCGATTTTCCCTGAATTGCCCCGGGATTTTGGTGCACGCAATCGGATTTTGGCGCATCGGCACTGGCATGCACGCGACGGAAAGGATTCGGAAAAACCTCCGCATTTAAAAAAGACAAAAGTGTTGCGGAGCTTGCACTTACCTTCAGTAGGAATAGGCCGGTGAACTTGAGTGCGTTCCGATGCTCTTCAGCGCAGCAGCGCCACCTGGTGGACGTCGGAGGAACTGCCTTAATGAATCCCGGCCGGACCCGAATCCAGTGCAGAGAAGGCGCCGCTGGATCGCGAACGGACCGGGTAAGTAAATCTGCCCCAATCTGTTAAGGGTTATAGGTCCAAAATTAATTGGAAATTGGTCCCCTACTTACAGACAACCCCTAGTTACAAACGGACCTCTGGATGTTGGTAATTTCCTGTACTTTAGCCCCAGGATACAATGATCGGCTATAACAGTTATCACAGGTCTCTGCCATGAAGCTTTATTGTTAATCCCGGTTCTTATGACAACCCAACATTTTTGTCAGCGCTGGGATTGTGTCGCACGTGATGTTTTTTTGGCGTGGCTTTTGCTGCTTCTATGAAACGCAATTTAGGGGGCTGTGCCGGCGATCCGACTGATTTCGACTGAGCGCGGGATTTAACTTTCAAATTGTGTCGCACGCCCAAGCACTTACATGCACCACTCACTAAAAAGATGGTGAACTCTGTCGGACCTGAGCGGAAAGCGACACATCAGGATTTTGGGCACACAATCTTAGTGCACTGTGCATTATAGACTGACAGTCTGGGTTCGGGGTAAGTAAATGTGCCCCAATATCTCATTAACATTTGTTAAGTGCTCACAAAGTTTAGCTTTCTCAAGAAAAGCCTCCCCTGTGATGTCATCAAGCTCTCGGCACTCATCATCGGCCGGCTGTGCGAGAGTTAGTGTCTGCACGTCCACGTTAAGTGCCGAGAGCTCGGTGATGTCACAGCTCTCGGCACCTGAAGGAGGGGGGGGGGGGGCTAGCAAGATGGAGGCGTGAATAATTTACACTCGGAAGGCATCGACAGACAGCTGATGACGTAGGGGTAGCACCGGAGGGCTAATGTTCATATGTGAGTAAATCTGTTTTTTAGCTAAACTAAAGATCCTTGTGCCTAACCAAAGTATCTGCCGGCATCAGGATTAATTAGCCTACAGGGTGGTGTGCTCGCATGATTTCATCATAGGGAGTCAAAGACAGTCACTAGGTCCACTGCATCTTCTAAGAGGGGGAAGCACAGCGAAATACAAATAACCAGAGTGGGGCTAGCAGGAAAATCCCCTCCCAATAAACTATTTAACCAGCACTGGGCCATAGCAGAATCCTCAGACATCTGAGATTTTGCGAGTCTAGCCTTCAGGACCAGACTCGTTAAGGAGGATAATCTAGTGTTGCGCAATCATATTGGCGTTCCTGACATACAAGCACTTATTGCACCAGATATAGATCCAGCTCTGTTGTCCATTGCCGGAACCTCTGATACTCCAGATAGTCTTGATTCCATTTTATGTAACATACAATTTAAAATATCAGATGCTGTGGGTCCCTTGCTATTAATGCTGTCCAAGGCAGAGTAGGAGGACAGCTTAGAAACGGCCAACCCCCAGAGACTGGTAGTGTCTTAGATAGCACTGCTGAAGGCCATAAGCAGAGCAGTTCTCATAGTGGGCCAGGCATTTAATTTTGTCACCAATGTGAGGAGGGCAAAATGGCTCACAGCTGCGGGGATGTTAGACCTAGCCCCAAAAGCACACGAGTATCGGAATATGTAGACAGCAAACCTTTTTGGCCCAGAATTCATTCAGGAGGTCAAAGCGAGATACAGGGCTAGGGAATCCTTTGCAGATTTTAAAAAGCCTGCCCATAATTATAAACATCCTGCAACGGGTTGGTCATACACGTCCCAGGGACCTACCCACGGCTATACCCAGGGACCATATAGAAAGGAGTCAACCAAAGCAAGAGGCTCCGATTCAGCCAGAGGTAGTTCCTAGAGACTCGGAACCTCAAGAAGAGGTCGATGAGGTAAATTGGAATACCGTTAATTTCAGGGCATACTTGAGCGCCCGGGAGAAGTTCAATACAGATCATGAGAAACGGTCTAAATCTGACTTATTTACCTTCCAGAGGAAGAAACCCCGCTTCACCACAAGCGACAAACTGAATGAGGTGCTAGACTTAGCATTAAAAGCGGGAAAAATTTCAAAAACAGTGGTAGATCGGAAAGGTTAGATAAGGCACATGTTTCCGGTAGTAAAGTCAGATGGCTCGTTAAGACTCATTAAGACCAGTGCTAAACGTTAAATCACTGAACAGTTCCTGAAACAGAAAAAGTTCAGGGTGGAAAGTGTAACAGACTTGAGGCTTTTATTAGAAAAATACATGTGTCTAATAAAAATAGACCTATAAGACGCCTTTCACATGATTCAATTGCCCCAAAACACAGAAGGTAACTTCAGTTTTATTGGAAAGAACACATCTACCACTGGAATGTCTTGGGGTTTTGCCCATCGAATGCTCCATACACGTTCACACGAGTGTTAAGACCCATCATTACACATTTAAGATCTCAAAGCATCCTATGCCTAGTATGTCGGTGCGATATACTCATTTTCCATTTAGATCCGGCCCAGTTGACGGTTTAATGAATCACGACATTAGATCTGTTGGGGAGGATGGATTTCCACATAAACAGAAAGAAATCGGTGTTAGATCTGACCCAGACCCTAACATTTTTAGGTCAGACAAACTTCACCATCTGTTTTACGGAGCAGGAGCATGGAGAGGTAAGGAAGTAGGGGGGCGGGGTGCTGGGAGTCGCAGGGGAGCTGGGGACTGGAGCAAGGCACGGGTGTGCCTGCGACCTGGGATGTGGGTCGCGGGGACACCCGTGACAGTACCCCCCCTTTGGCCTCCCCCTCTTCTTGGAACCTCTACAGAAAGCCAAGTCCAAGATATTGTCCTCGGGCTCCCAAGATCTCTCTTCAGGCCCGAACCCCTTCCAGTCAACAAGGAAGAGCCGCTTACCTCTCACTGTCTGATGTTCAGAACCTCCTTTACCACAAAGACATCAGTGGAGTAAACCTCAGGAGCCAGAGGAGGAGATTGCCAAGATAGGAGGTTCAAGATGACAGGCTTCTGGAGAGAGACATGGAAGGAGTTCGGGATGTGCATAGTGGGAGGAAGGCGGAGTTTATAAGCCACTGGACTTATGCGCTTTATCACCTTGAATGGCCCCAGATAACGTGGACCAAGCTTGTCGCTGGGGATCTTCAGCCAGACGCGTCTGCATGATAACCACACATTGTCACCCGGAGAGAAAACTGGAAGGAGACCTGCACATCTTATAAGCTTGGGTCGAGGTGCGGACCGACGCCTGAAACAGAGACTGGCGTGTCAATCGATTTGAGCTTCTGCACCAATTCTTCCACCGCAGGAACATCCGAAGGCATGGACAGAGGAAGAAGTGAGCGTGGAATTCGTCCAAAGAAAATAAAGAAAGGGGCACCGCCATTCAGAATCCAAGGAGTTGTAGGAGAACTCTGCCCATGGTAACAGGGTGCACCAGTCGTCCTGACAGGCAGAGACAAAATGACGAAGGTAACAGCCCAAAGTTTGATTGACTTTCTCTACTTGCCTGTTAGTCTGAGGATGATATGCAGAGGAGAAGTCCAGCTTGACCTGCAATTGATTGCAGAGGGAACGCCAGTATCTGGATACAAATTGGACCCCCACGGTCCGAGACAATGTGCAGAGGGAGTCCATGTATTCGGAAGATATGGAGGAAGAACGAGGATCTGACGGCAGACCTGGCAGCGGATCAAAATGAGACATCTTGGAAAAGCTACCCAGATGGCGGAATCCCCAGAGGACAATGGTAGATCCGTAATAAAGTCCATGGCCATGTGAGTCCACGGGCAGCTGGGTAACGGCAATGGCAACAGGAGACCAGCAGGTTTTAGGCAAGATGGCTTGTTACGAGCACAGAAGGTGCAGGAACCCATAAACTCCTGCACATCTTTGACCGGGTCTAGCCACCAATAGTAACGAGAAATGAGGGGTACTGAGCGCTGCACCCCAGGATGCCCAGCCACTCAAGAGCAATGTTTCCAAGTCAATATCTTTTTCCATTAAGCAGGACGGACATATGTCTTGCCAGGAGGGAGCTGCCGCAGATCCATTAGAGCAGCAAGAATGAGTCTTTCAGGAGGAATAACATGCCACGGAGCCGGATCTTCCCCGACAACATCAAGTTCACGAGAGAGAGCATCGGCCTTGACATTCTTCTCATTCTTCCTGGACCATTCAGGGTAGATGCCTGTGCAGACAGGGCATCTTTGATCTGACTAGTCAGTCCGTTTTTAAAGGTGGCGACTACAGATGAGCGAGTATACTCGTCCGAGTATACTGCTCGGTCGAGTATTAGCATACTCGGACCGGCTCGTTACTCGGACGAGTATCTCGCCGGCTCGAGATCGAGCATTAAATTAAGTGAAGAACAGTATTTTTATTACATAATAAAATATCCCAGATGTTTACTGATGTTTTGCTTGTAAGAACACATTGAAATAACACTATTCCTCACTTTCCAGGTGTTCGCGCGTTTCTCCCGCTAGGTCCGGAGATGTTCGGAACATCTGGAATGTGAAGAATAGTGTTCTTTCAATGTGTTCTGCACTTAAATGGTCCTGTATTCACTGTTTTTAATGTTTTAATTCTATTCCTCACTTTGCAGCTGTGCGCGCGTATCTCCGAACCTATCGGGAGACACGCGCTAACATCTGCAAAGTGAAGAATAGAATTAAAACATTAAAAACAGTGAAAACACGAACATTTAAGGGCAGAACACATTTAAATAACACTATTCTTCACTTTGCAGCTGTGCGCGCACATCTCCGACATTATCGGAAGACACGCGCTAACATCTGCAAAGTGAAGAATAGAATTAAAACATTAAAAACTATGAATACAGGACCATTTAAGTGCAGAACACATTGAAAGAACAATATTCTTCACATTCCAGATGTTCCGAACATCTCCTAACTTAGCGGGAGACACGCGCGAACACCTGGAAAGTGAAGAATAGTGTTACTTCAATGTGTTCTTACAAGCAAAACATCAGTAAACATCTGGGATATTTTATTATGCACTGTGTTCTTTTAATGTTCTCTTTTACTAAAAAAATGCTCGAGTCTCCCATTTACTTCAATGAGGTTCGTTATTCGAGACGAGCACTCGAGCATCGGGAAAAGCTCGTATCGAATAACGAGCACCCGAGCATTTTAGTGCTCGCTCATCTCTAGTGGCGACCAAGGCTGCTTCATTCCAGGAAAGTTCAGAAGCCAGAGTACGGAATTGCACCACATAGTCACCCAAAGAGGAGTCCCCTTGGGACAAGTTCAAAAGGGCAGTCTCAGCAGGAGATGCCTGGGCTGGTTGCTCAAAGACTGTACGTAGTTCTGCGGTGATGTCTCCTGTAACTGAATCTCCCTTGTCCTAGAGTGGAGTGGCCCATGCCAGGGCTTTCACTGAGAGAAGACTGACCACGAAAGCCACTCTCGACTGTTCAGTTACGAATTGTGTAGGCATTAGTTCTATATGCAAGGAGCACTTGGTAATAAAGCCTCTGCACAACTTCACATCCACATCCTATTTGGAAGGCAAAGAGAGCCTCAGCCTAGGTTCTGTGGAAGGTAGACAACCCGGGCTAGCAGGTGGAACCGCAGGAACTTGATGTGGCTGCTGGGAGGACAATAGCCAAGAATGGCGGTGGCTTTTCCTAGCTGCTGACCTTGCACAGCAATACGCTGGGAATGCCGGGCCACGATGAAGGCAAGATCAGCCACTTCTGGTAGCGGAACCTCGGCATGATCCATGGCCGAATCTTACTGTCAGCATCTGATGTAGTGGATCCTCTGTACCACCACGAGCGATGGTGTAAGCCGACACCTGGCAGCAGAGTCTAAGTGGCACCTGGTTTTCACCAGAGCCTGCTGCAAAACGGGATGGACTTGCTGCGGTATGTTGCCACCAGGTCGCTCCACAGGCACGACTTTGCCCTGGGAGTAGCTGGGGAGCCAGGGACCGGAGGGAGGCAAGGGTATGCCCGCGACCCGGGACGTGGGTTGCGGGAACACCCGTGACAATAACTCAGGGATCTCAGCAGAAAACTAGACAATGGGGAACATTAAAGGATGACTGTTGTAGGGGCAGAAAAGATGAGCCAAGGAAAACGGCGGCAAAAAGTTTGATACACGTCTCACTGTCTTCTATCTGTGAACTTACTCAGACTTTTAAACTTTAAAAGTAAACTCTTACACTATGAAGTATCATGAGACTGATGACATTATTCTTGGGTTTGCCAAGACTTGGTCTGGGGATTCTCCGGCTTCTGCTCCTCGGAGAACTGATAAAGTATAAAAGTGATCAATGCTTCATCTCAGAAATATTATATCTGAACATTGTCTTTCCATGTTTTGTCCCATCCTCTTTATATTTCACTGTTGTCATAAGTCTTTTACTTTTAGAAGATATTTGAAGAATCAGAATGGAATGAACCAGACAGTCATCTCCAGAGTTCTTCTCATGAGTCTATCGGATAACCAGAAGACCATCCATGTCCTCTTCATCTTCTTCCTCCTCATCTACCTGATGACTGTCTTCTCCAACTTTCTCATCATCCTTCTAGTTGTTACTTGTGCTCATCTTCATACACCCATGTATTTCTTTCTTGGTAACTTGGCTTTCTTGGACTTGTCCTTCTCATCAGTCACTGCCCCCAGGTTACTTTCTCATCTCATCACCCAACACTGGTCCATGTCCCTCACAGAATGTAAAGCACAGATTTTCTTTGTGATGTATTTTGCAGGTTCTGAGGCTTACTTGTTGTCCTCCATGTCTTATGACCGGTATGTAGCCATCTGCCGTCCTCTCCACTATTCTCAGCTCATGTCTGGAGGAAAGTGTACTCAGATAATGTCTTCAGTTTGTTCATGTGGTTTCCTGGTCCCCATCATTTTTAACTCATTTTTGAGAAGATTGACCTTCTGTGGTCCCAATTTTATCCGGAATTTCTTTTGTGATTTGCCGCATTTGTTCCAGATCTCCTGTACTGATCCTACAATCAATGTCATAGTCTTATTAGTTTTAGGGAGTATTATTGGCAGTGCAACCTTTGTTATCACATTTTACCCCTATGTCAGAATATTTAGGGCAGTGCTCAGAATCGGCACCAGTGATGGGAAGAGTAAAGCTTTCTCCACCTGTACGTCTCATCTGACTGTGGTTGTAATTTTTTATGCATCACTAACGTTTACCTACCTGGTTCCCATCACAAGTAATTTCCTTACACTGAATCAGGTGCTCACTGTGATCTACACCCTGATCACCCCCTTACTGAACCCCTTAATCTACGGCCTGAGGAGTAAAGACCTGAAGGCCGCACTGCAGAGAGCGTTACATATACACCGGCTGCATCCAGACACTGCTACAAGGAGATGAAGATAAACCGACAAAATAAATCCACAGGGTTTTTTTGCTGAATTAGTAACAGCACCTGAAAGTGCCCAGACCCACTGCTGCTTAAGTCTTGGTGGGAGAAGTTCTGTCTTGTGAAGGTCCAGTTTTTTATGTCTTCAGGACAAACACGATTTGCCCACTTTTAGTACCAGTTTTCACCGCATTCTTTTCAGAAGAAATTTAAATTCTTTCCTTTTTTTTTTTAAGCTCATAACTTTTGTGATAAGTGAGAAAAAAACTGTTGTCTGCAGGGGTGCACCACCTATGAGGCAGGTTGAGACAACCTCCTCGGGCGGCGCCCCCTGCTGGGGGAGGTGGGGATGCCATCTTGTGGGCTGGTGTGCTGCTGGTGGCATGTCCTGGCTGCATCTCTTTGTGGTGGAGGGGCTGGCACAATCAGTGTAGAGGGCAAGTACTGACTGTGTAGTGCTCGAGTATGTGAACTCTGAACTTGCTAAAGATTCAATGTGAATCGAAACGTCCCAACTTTTTTTACCTGGATGAATTGTAAATAAAGAAATCGTTGGAACTTTACCCTTCCGGTGCTGTGGTCTTCTCCAATCACTATGTTTCCACGAGGTTTTGTTGAGCACCAGAACCCCGGACTACGTGCACCCTACATCTGAAATATTACAGATTTTTTGGATTGCTGCCTCTTCTCCTCTTTTTGTTTGAACTCTGAACAGCACAGTGAGCTTGTCCCTCCTCTTCCTCCTCCTCAGCTCCCACAGCTGTCCTGCTCTTCTCTGTGAAAACTCTGACTGCATGTATGTGAGTAGAATGCACCTTGAATGCTGTTCAAAAACTGTGGCTGCTACAAATGTATTAAATGATAAAAGAAAGTGCCACGCAGCCTCCACAGCCACGTCCTCCACTGCCCTTCCACCTCACGTTACATCTCAGGAACTCACGTAATGTCTTCTGCACATAGATATGTCTCTGTACATTTAATCACTGCTAGTGGGGGAGACCAGGAGTTTAACATGTACATGCATCCTATATGTCATGGTGCTGAACCTATGGCACTGGTTCTCTCTGTGGGCACCCAAACCATCACCCCGAACAGTTCACCAGGCAGGATCCAAGGCGTCTTCCTGCAGTCCGAGGAAGTCCTGGACAAGCCGAGCTAAGTGCTGGGCCACCTGAGACTAAAAGACGAGGGAGAAGGTGTGGACAGATATTACACAGATGAGGTTGAGGTATGTTACACCAAATGGTAGAACTATAGATGTGTCACTCAAACCATAAAAACAGCAAAGTCTTAATGCCCAAGGGCTTCCAGGACCTCTCTTGCCAAGTTCATAATGAAGTCCATGAGTATGGCCTTGAGAAGAGAAATGGTAAGGGTTTCAAGCGATGTGGTGAGACCGAGAGGACATGGAAGTCCAATCTGACCTGCAAGAGCTCTTTCTGGCACGGTCTAGTGACTTGCCCAGGTCACAGAGGCTTGGAGGCTTTCAAAATGTATTTACACTCCTGGAGCCAATTCGGCCTGGCAGAAGCAGATCTTCCTGCTCTCATACCTCTAGGAACTACAGCTTTGGTTCTCCACCAGGAACAGGTGACTTGTCTGTGCTGCAGACTCCTCAGCTCTCAGCCCCCACCAGGGCAGATGTGCAGTGCAGCTGTAATGGGCTCCTGCAACCTGTCTTTAGTGAAATTGAGGTCCCTGGTGACAGGCTTTAAACTTCATTTAAAAACCGGCAAGTGCTCACCTGGGCTGCTCCTGCTTTACTGTCTGAACACAGCGCTACTGAGCCACTGGGGCCTGGAGGAATGGCAGCAGCCGTACAGCACAGACCGGCCAGAGAACTGCGGGGACTGTGGAGCAGACGGACTAGGATCCAGGAGAAGGAAGATCCTGAGCACAACAAGCGATCATCGGCTGAACTATCAGGAGGCTGCAGAGAGGACACATCTTCTGCTAAGTATATATATTTATGTGTGTATATGCTGTATGAGTGTATATGGTGTGTATATGCGGTATTATTATTATTTATAGAGCAGCAGTAATTCCATGGTGCTGTGCAATCAGTAAGAGGTTCACATACATTACATTAAGACAAAAAAACAAATGCAAGTACAAAATACAAAACTACAGAGATGAGGAGACAAGTGGACTGAGGACCCTGCCCGTGAGGGCTCACAATCTATATGGGGGAGAAGATGGAGACATGTGTAACCAGTGGAGAGACTGGCAGAGAGGAGAAGCAGAGGAGAAGCGAGGAGACAGATGGATGAGCCGGGCAGCAGAGTTTAGGATTGGAGAGACGTTAGAGAGTTAGATGGGAGACCATAGAGAATAAGGGTCAAGCCTTCTTGAGATGGAGGCGGCAGGTTGTAGTAAGGGTCTGGATGTGAGGCTTAAAGGATAAGGAAGAGTCAAAGATGACTCCAGGCAGTGGACTTTAGGGACCGGCGAGAGTGTGGAGCCATGGATTGTGCGGTTAGGTCTGGTGGGAGGGATGTGTTAGGTGGAGGAAACATTGTTAGTTCTGTTTTGTCCATGTTAAGTTTTAGAAAACAGGAAGAGAAAAAGCAGGATACGGCTGATACTCTGGGATTCTGGCTAGAAGAAATATAGGACCAGAATTATAGATCTGTGTGTCATCTGCATATGAATGGTATTGGAAGCCGTGCAACTTAATTAGGTGTCCCAGGCCAGAGGTATAGAGGGTGAAGAGCAGGGGTCCCAGGATAGAGGTGTACAGGGTGAAGAGCAGGGTCCCAGGATAGAGGTGTACACGGTGAAGAGCAGGGTCCCAGGCCAGAGGTGTAGAGGGTGAAGAGCAGGGGTCCCAGGCCAGAGGTGTACAGGGTGAAGAGCAGGGGTCCCAGGACAGAGGTGTAGAGGGGGAAGAGCAGGGGTCCCAGGCCAGAGGTGTACAGGGTGAAGAGCAGGGGTCCCAGGACAGAGGTGTAGAGGGGGAAGAGCAGGGTCCCAGGATAGAGGTGTACAGGGTGAAGAGCAGGGGTCCCGGGACAGAGGTGTAGAGAGGGAAGAGCAGGGTCCCAGGATAGAGGTGTACAGGGTGAAGAGCAGGGGTCCCGGGACAGAGGTGTAGAGAGGGAAGAGCAGGGGTCCCAGGATAGAGGTGTACAGGGTGAAGAGCAGGGGCCCCAGGACAGAGGTGTAGAGGGTGAAGAGCAGGGGTCCCGGGACAGAGGTGTACAGGGTGAAGAGCAGGGGCCCCAGGCCAGAGGTGTAGAGGGTGAAGAGCAGGGGTCCCAGGCCAGAGGTGTACAGGGTGAAGAGCAGGGGTCCCAGGACAGAGGTGTAGAGGGGGAAGAGCAGGGTCCCAGGATAGAGGTGTACAGGGTGAAGAGCAGGGGTCCCGGGACAGAGGTGTAGAGAGGGAAGAGCAGGGTCCCAGGATAGAGGTGTACAGGGTGAAGAGCAGGGGTCCCGGGACAGAGGTGTAGAGAGGGAAGAGCAGGGGTCCCAGGATAGAGGTGTACAGGGTGAAGAGCAGGGGCCCCAGGACAGAGGTGTAGAGGGTGAAGAGCAGGGGTCCCGGGACAGAGGTGTACAGGGTGAAGAGCAGGGGCCCCAGGACAGAGGTGTAGTGGGGGTAGAGCAGGGGTCCCAGGACAGAGGTGTAGAGGGTGAAGAGCAGGGGTCCCAGGATAGAGGTGTAGAGGGGGAAGAGCAGGGTCCAAGGCCAGAGGTGTAGAGGGGGAAGAGCAGGGGTCCCAGGACAGAGGTGTAGATGGAGAAGAGCAGGGGTCCCAGGATAGAGGTGTACAGGGTGAAGAGCAGGGTCCCAGGCCAGAGGTGTAGAGGGTGAAGAGCAGGGGTCCCAGGATAGAGGTGTACAGGGTGAAGAGCAGGGGTCCCGGGACAGAGGTGTAGAGGGTGAAGAGCAGGGGTCCCAGGATAGAGGTGTACAGGGTGAAGAGCAGGGTCCCGGGACAGAGGTGTACAGGGTGAAGAGCAGAGGTCCCAGGCCAGAGGTGTAGAGGGAGAAGAGCAGGGGTCCCAGGATAGAGGTGTAGAGGGGGAAGAGCAGGGTCCCAGGCCAGAGGTGTAGAGGGGGAAGAGCAGGGGTCCCAGGACAGAGGTGTAGATGGAGAAGAGCAGGGGTCCCAGGATAGAGGTGTAGAGGGTGAAGAGCAGGGGTCCCGGGACAGAGGTGTAGAGGGTGAAGAGCAGAGGTCCCAGGCCAGAGGTGTAGAGGGAGAAGAGCAGGGGTCCCAGGACAGAGGTGTAGAGGGTGAAGAGCAGGGGTCCCAGGATAGAGGTGTACAGGGTGAAGAGCAGGGGTCCCAGGACAGAGGTGTAGAGGGTGAAGAGCAGGGGTCCCGGGACAGAGGTGTAGAGAGGGAAGAGCAGGGTCCCAGGATAGAGGTGTAGAGAGGGAAGAGCAGGGGTCCCAGGATAGAGGTGTACAGGGTGAAGAGCAGGGGCCCCAGGACAGAGGTGTAGAGGGTGAAGAGCAGGGGTCCCGGGACAGAGGTGTACAGGGTGAAGAGCAGGGGCCCCAGGACAGAGGTGTAGTGGGGGTAGAGCAGGGGTCCCAGGACAGAGGTGTAGAGGGTGAAGAGCAGGGGTCCCAGGATAGAGGTGTAGAGGGGGAAGAGCAGGGTCCCAGGCCAGAGGTGTAGAGGGGGAAGAGCAGGGGTCCCAGGACAGAGGTGTAGATGGAGAAGAGCAGGGGTCCCAGGATAGAGGTGTAGAGGGTGAAGAGCAGGGTCCCAGGCCAGAGGTGTAGAGGGTGAAGAGCAGGGGTCCCAGGATAGAGGTGTACAGGTTGAAGAGCAGGGGTCCCGGGACAGAGGTGTACAGGGTGAAGAGCAGGGGTCCCAGGATAGAGGTGTACAGGGTGAAGAGCAGGGTCCCGGGACAGAGGTGTACAGGGTGAAGAGCAGAGGTCCCAGGCCAGAGGTGTAGAGGGAGAAGAGCAGGGGTCCCAGGATAGAGGTGTAGAGGGGGAAGAGCAGGGTCCCAGGCCAGAGGTGTAGAGGGGGAAGAGCAGGGGTCCCAGGACAGAGGTGTAAATGGAGAAGAGCAGGGGTCCCAGGATAGAGGTGTAGAGGGTGAAGAGCAGGGGTCCCGGGACAGAGGTGTAGAGGGTGAAGAGCAGAGGTCCCAGGCCAGAGGTGTAGAGGGAGAAGAGCAGGGGTCCCAGGACAGAGGTGTAGAGGGTGAAGAGCAGGGGTCCCAGGATAGAGGTGTACAGGGTGAAGAGCAGGGGTCCCGGGGCAGAGGTATAGAGGGTGAGGAGCAGGGGTCCCAGGACAGAGGTGTAGAGGGTGAAGAGCAGGGGTCCCAGGACAGAGGTGTAGAGGGGGAAGAGCAGGGTCCCAGGACAGAGGTGTAGTGGGTGAGGAGCAGGGGTCCCAGGACAGAGGTGTAGAGGGAGAAGAGCAGGGGTCCCAGGACAGAGGTGTAGATGGAGAGGAGCAGGGGTCCCGGGACAGAGGTGTAGAGGGAGAAGAGCAGGGGTCCCAGGACAGAGGTGTAGAGGGGGAAGAGCAGGGGTCCCAGGACAGAGGTGTAGATGGAGAAGAGCAGGGGTCCCAGGACAGAGGTGTACAGGGTGAAGAGCAGGGGTCCCGGGACAGAGGTGTAGAGGGTGAGGAGCAGGGGTCCCAGGACAGAGGTGTAGAGGGGGAAGAGCAGGGGTCCCAGGACAGAGGTGTAGAAGGAGAAGAGCAGGGGTCCCAGGACAGAGGTGTAGAGGGAGAAGAGCAGGGGTCCCAGGACAGAGGTGTAGAGGGTGAGGAGCAGGGGTTCCAGGACAGAGGTGTAGAGGGGGAAGAGCAGGGGTCCCAGGACAGAGGTGTAGATGGAGAAGAGCAGGGGTCCCAGGACAGAGGTGTAGAGGGGGAGGAGCAGGGGTCCCAGGACAGAGGTGTAGAGGGAGAAGAGCAGGGGTCCCAGGATAGAGGTGTAGATGGAGAAGAGCAGGGGTCCCAGGACAGAGGTGTAGAGGGAGAAGAGCAGGGGTCCCAGGACAGAGGTGTAGAGGGTGAGGAGCAGGGGTTCCAGGACAGAGGTGTAGAGGGGGAAGAGCAGGGGTCCCAGGACAGAGGTGTAGATGGAGAAGAGCAGGGGTCCCAGGACAGAGGTGTAGAGGGGGAGGAGCAGGGGTCCCAGGACAGAGGTGTAGAGGGAGAAGAGCAGGGGTCCCAGGCCAGAGGTGTAGAGGGAGAAGAGCAGGGGTCCCAGGATAGAGGTGTAGAGGGTGAAGAGCAGGGGTCCCACGATAGAGGTGTAGAGGGGGAAGAGCAGAGGTCCCGGGACAGAGGTGTAGAGGGTAAGGAGCAGGGGTCCCAGGCCAGAGGTGTAGAGAGTGAAGAGCAGGGGTCCCAGGACAGAGGTGTAGAGGGTGAAGAGCAGGGTCCCAGGACAGAGGTGTAGAGGGGGAAGAGCAGGGGTCCCAGGCCAGAGGTGTAGAGGGTGAGGAGCAGGGGTCCCAGGACAGAGGTGTAGAGGGGGAAGAGCAGGGGTCCCAGGCCAGAGGTGTAGAGGGAGAAGAGCAGGGGTCCAAGGATGGAGGTGTAGAGGGTGAAGATCAGGGGTCCCAGGATAGAGGTGTACAGGGTGAAGAGCAGGGGTCCCAGGATAGAGGTGTACAGGGTGAAGAGCAGGGGTCCCGGGACAGAGGTGTAGAGGGTGAGGAGCAGGGGTCCCAGGCCAGAGGTGTAGAAGGTGAAGAGCAGGGGTCCCAGGACAGAGGTGTAGAGGGTGAAGAGCAGGGGTCCCAGGACAGAGGTGTAGAGGGGGAAGAGCAGGGTCCCAGGCCAGAGGTGTAGAGGGTGAGGATCAGAGGTCCCAGGCCAGAGGTGTAGAGGGTGAGGAGCAGTGGTCCCAGGCCAGAGGTGTAGAGGGAATAGAGCAGGGGTCCCAGGACAGAGGTGTAGAGGGTGAGGAGCAGTGGTCCCGGGACAGAGGTGTAGAGGGTGAAGAGCAGGGTCCCGGGACAGAGGTGTAGAGGGTGAGGAGCAGAGGTCCCAGGCCAGAGGTGTAGAGGGTGAGGAGCAGTGGTCCCAGGCCAGAGGTGTAGAGGGTGAGGAGCAGTGGTCCCAGGATAGAGGTGTAGAGGGTGAGGAGCAGGGGTCCCAGGACAGAGGTGTATAGGGTGAGGAGCAGGGGTCCCTGGACAGAGGTGTAGAGGGAGAAGAGCAGGGGTCCCAGGACAGAGGTGTAGAGGGTGAAGAGCAGGGGTCCCAGGATAGAGGTGTACAGGGTGAAGAGCAGGGGTCCCAGGATAGAGGTGTACAGGGTGAAGAGCAGGGGTCCCGGGACAGAGGTGTAGAGGGAGAAGAGCAGGGGTCCCAGGACAGAGGTGTAGAGGGTGAGGAGCAGGGGTCCCAGGCAAGAGGTGTAGAGGGTGAAGAGCAGGGGTCCCAGGCCAGAGGTGTAGAGGGTGAAGAGCAGGGTCCCAGGACAGAGGTGTAGAGGGTGAAGAGCAGGGGTCCCAGGACAGAGGTGTAGAGGGTGAGGAGCAGGGGTCCCAGGACAGAGGTGTAGAGGGTGAGGAGCAGGGGTCCCAGGACAGAGGTGTAGAGGGTAAAGAGCAGGGGTCCCAGGACAGAGGTGTAGAGGGTGAAGAGCAGGGGTCCCAGGACAGAGGTGTAGAGGGGGAAGAGCAGAGGTCCCAGGACAGAGGTGTAGAGGGTGAGGAGCAGGGGTCCCAGGCCAGAGGTGTAGAGGGTGAAGAGCAGGGTCCCAGGACAGAGGTGTAGAGGGAGAAGAGCAGGGGTCCCAGGACAGAGGTGTAGAGGGGGAAGAGCAGGGTCCCAGGACAGAGGTGTAGAGGGTAAAGAGCAGGGGTCCCAGGACAGAGGTGTAGAGGGGGAAGAGCAGGGGTCCCAGGACAGTGGTGTAGAGGGTGAGGAGCAGGGGTCCCAGGACAGAGGTGTAGAGGGTGAAGAGCAGGGGTCCCAGGACAGAGGTGTAGAGGGAGAAGAGCAGGGGTCCCGGGACAGAGGTGTAGAGGGTGAGGAGCAGAGGTCCCAGGCCAGAGGTGTACAGGGTGAAGAGCAGGGGTCCCGGGACAGAGGTGTAGAGGGTGAGGAGCAGGGGTCCCAGGACAGAGGTGTAGAGGGGGAAGAGCAGGGGTCCCAGGCCAGAGGTGTAGAGGGAGAAGAGCAGGGGTCCCAGGATAGAGGTGTAGAGGGTGAAGAGCAGGGGTCCCAGGAGAGAGGTGTACAGGGTGAAGAGCAGGGGTCCCAGGACAGAGGTGTAGAGGGAGAAGAGCAGGGGTCCCAGGCAAGAGGTGTAGAGGGTGAAGAGCAGGGGTCTCAGGACAGAGGCGTAGAGGGTGAAGAGCAGGGGCCCCAGGACAGAGGTGTAGAGGGGAAAGAGCAGGGGTCTAAGGACAGAGGTGTAGAGAGGGAAGAGCAGTGGTCCCAGGCCAGAGGTGTAGAGGGTGAAGAGCAGGGGTCCCAGGACAGAGGTGTAGAGGGTGAAGATCAGGGGTCCCAGGACAGAGGTGTAGAGGGGGAAGAGCAGAGGTCCCAGGCCAGAGGTGTAGAGGGAGAAGATCAGGGGTCCCAGGACAGAGGTGTAGAGGGGGAAGAGCAGGGGTCCCAGGACAGAGGTGTAGAGGGGGAAGAGCAGAGGTCCCAGGCCAGAGGTGTAGAGGGAGAAGAGCAGGGGTCCCAGGACAGAGGTGTAGAGGGGGAAGAGCAGGGGTCCCAGGACAGAGGTGTAGATGGAGAAGAGTAGGGGTCCAAGGACAGAGGTGTAGAGGGAGAAGAGCAGGGGTCCCAGGACAGAGGTGTAGATGGAGAAGAGCAGGGGTCCCAGGACAGAGGTGTAGAGGGAGAAGAGCAGGGGTCCCAGGACAGAGGTGTAGAGGGTGAGGAGCAGTGGTCCCAGGACAGAGGTGTAGAGGGAGAAGAGCAGGGGTCCCAGGACAGAGGTGTAGAGGGTGAAGAGCAGGGGTCCCGGGACAGAGGTGTAGAGGGTGAGGAGCAGGGGTCCCAGGAGAGAGGTGTAGAGGGTGAGGAGCAGTGGTCCCAGGACAGAGGTGTAGAGGGAGAAGAGCAGGGGTCCCAGGACAGAGGTGTAGATGGAGAAGAGCAGGGGTCCCAGGATAGAGGTGTAGAGGGTGAAGAGCAGGGGTCCCAGGATAGAGGTGTAGAGGGTGAGGAGCAGTGGTCCCAGGACAGAGGTGTAGAGGGAGAAGAGCAGGGGTCCCAGGACAGAGGTGTAGATGGAGAAGAGCAGGGGTCCCAGGATAGAGGTGTAGAGGGTGAAGAGCAGGGGTCCCAGGATAGAGGTGTAGAGGGTGAAGAGCAGGGGTCCCAGGATAGAGGTGTAGAGGGTGAAGAGCAAGGGTCCCAGGATAGAGGTGTAGAGGGTGAGGAGCAGGGGTCCCAGGACAGAGGTGTAGAGGGGGAAGAGCAGGGGTCCCAGGACAGAGGTGTAGAGGGGGGAGAGCAGGGGTCCCAGGATAGAGGTGTAGAGGGTGAAGAGCAGGGGTCCCAGGATAGAGGTGTAGAGGGTGAGGAGCAGTGGTCCCAGGACAGAGGTGTAGAGGGAGAAGAGCAGGGGTCCCAGGACAGAGGTGTAGATGGAGAAGAGCAGGGGTCCCAGGATAGAGGTGTAGAGGGTGAAGAGCAGGGGTCCCAGGATAGAGGTGTAGAGGGTGAAGAGCAGGGGTCCCAGGATAGAGGTGTAGAGGGTGAAGAGCAGGGGTCCCAGGATAGAGGTGTAGAGGGTGAGGAGCAGGGGTCCCAGGACAGAGGTGTAGAGGGGGAAGAGCAGGGGTCCCAGGACAGAGGTGTAGAGGGGGGAGAGCAGGGGTCCCAGGACAGAGGTGTAGAGGGTGAGGAGCAGGGGTCCCAGGACAGAGGTGTAGAGGGTGAGGAGCAGTGGTCCCAGGACAGAGGTGTAGAGGGAGAAGAGCAGGGGTCCCAGGACAAAGGTGTAGATGGAGAAGAGTTGGGGTCCCCGGACAGAGGTGTAGAGGGAATAGAGCAGGGGTCCCAGGACAGAGGTGTAGAGGGTGAGGAGCAGTGGTCCCAGGACAGAGGTGTAGAGGGAGAAGAGCAGGGGTCCCAGGACAGAGGTGTAGATGGAGAAGAGTAGGGGTCCCAGGATAGAGGTGTAGAGTGTGAAGAGCAGGGGTCCCGGGACAGAGGTGTAGAGGGTGAAGAGCAGGGGTCCCAGGATAGAGGTGTAGAGGGTGAAGAGCAGGGGTCCCGGGACAGAGGTGTAGAGGGTGAGGAGCAGGGGTCCTAGGCCAGAGGTGTAGAGGGTGAAGAGCAGGGGTCCCAGGACAGAGGCGTAGAGGGAGAAGAGCAGGGGTCCCAGGCCAGAGGTGTAGAGGGTGAGGATCAGGGGTCCCAGGACAGAGGTGTAGAGGGTGAAGAGCAGGGTCCCAGGACAGAGGTGTAGATGGAGAAGAGCAGAGGTCCCAGGCCAGAGGTGTAGAGGGTGAGGATCAGGGGTCCCAGGACAGAGGTGTAGAGGGTGAAGAGCAGGGTCCCAAGACAGAGGTGTAGAGGGTGAGGAGCAGGGGTCCCAGGACAGAAGATTGAGGGACAACGACAGAGGAGGGGGCGAGGTGGAGAAGTGGTGTCAGAGTGATAGACGCTGAACGTCCGGTTGGAAAGGTATGAGGAGATGTAGGAGAGGGTCCAGTCAGTGATACCAGAGAACAAATCGTCTGCAGAAGGAGAGAAGGGTCTACAGTGTCAGAGGCAGAGGACAGGTCAGGGAGGAGGAAAACAGGTTAGTGATGTTTTGCCTTGGCAGACAGTAGGTCATTAGAGACTTTGGTCAGGGCAGTCTCACTGGAGGGATTGGGTCGAAAACCAGACATGTTGTTCCAGGAGATTTGAAACAAATGGAAGTAGTGAAATATGGTTATATTGACAGGTGCATGTATAAAGGAAGATGAAACAAGACCAGCGGATACCGAAAGGTTAAAGAGATGAGTTAGGGCTAGAATGAGCGCAGTGAGGAGGTTGGGGATAAGATGTGATGGCATTGGGCCAAGCGCACCGGTGGTGACAGGGATGGGGATTGGATATACTGGGTGGGTTGCAGGATGGGGATTGGATATCCTGGGTGGGTTGCAGGATGGGGATGGGATTTCCTGGGTGGGTTGGAGGATGGGGATTGGATATCCCGGGTGGGTTGCAGGATGGGGATTGGATATCCTGGGAGGGTTGCAAGATGGGGATTGGATATCCTGGGAGGGTTGCAGGATGGGGATTGGATATCCTGGGTCGTTTGCAGGATGGGGATTGGATATCCTGGGATGGTTGCAGGATGGGGATTGGATATCCTGGGTGGGTTGGAGGATGGGGATTGGATATCCTGGTTGTGTTGCATGGAATGAAGGTTGAAACTTTCCTTGATTCAGTCTATTTTGTTGTTAAAGTGTGAGGCAAATTCCTCAGCTGAAATGAGAGAAGTTGGGTTGGGTGCCAGGTGTGTGTATATATGGTCTGATGTGTATGTGCCATGTGCCATGTATATGTGTTTCTGAAAGGCAGGGAGAGAGGGGACAAGAGCGCCCATAGAGTAGTAGGTTCTATGGTAAACATATATATTGTGAGTAGAAGTGGAGAGAGGCCACCAGATATAGCTGTGCTCATTTTTAGCCACAACTCTAATCATAAGCCTCTTTGTGATGCCAGATGGTGCCGCCTTCCTAGGTGTCTTCAGATCTCAGTAGCCGCACTGGATCGAACTCTTCGGAAGACCCAAGGCTGTCATGGCAATGGATCGCCACTCCCCGATGACGTCAAGGGGAGCGACGGTCCGCGCCAAGATGGCGGAGCCCATGTCCACACTAGCACCAACCGCGGGTGTTACCAGTAAGGGGTTATGTCAGTAAGGGGTTAATGAAGTAGTGTCCCATGAGAAAGTAGTTGCAGTTTTTGTATTTTTGCATCCAGATTGTTGGATTTTTGTTTTCACACATTGAGGGAAGTAATATATGTGGAAAGTCTTGCCACCATGTGGATAGGATTCTTCCAGCAGGTTTACAGTAGTTAAACTCTCAAAGAGTAGAGCAGAGGTCCAAATTGTTTTGTTTTAATATGTTGATGACCTTTTTATTTTGTTCTAAACTTATATTGTCCCTTTTGTGTTTTCTAGCCCAGAGAGTTTGTGCGACTTCAAGATCAAAGTTGTAATTTTTGATGTATAACCAGTGATTTTCCTTAGGACAATGTTTGTCTATTTGATACTTTATTGCAGAGAGGGATCAAAACTAAGTGACCCTAGAACTTTCCAGGAATAGTTATATTTTGTGCATTTAAAAGCAATGTCTTACGACTGAAGAAACTGTTGGAAATTTCATTGGAGATAGATAATTCCAAGAAGACTGGCGAGCCTTTTCCAGGGTCACCAATATTGAGATGTACTGGCCCTAAGCCAAGGACAGCAAATGGAAAATATTAAAAAATGTCCCCTAGCTTACGGTAAGATATCATGTACACAGATTGAAGGTTTGCTATGGAACAGCTCGTGATAACGGCCCTATGTGAAAAGGGCCCCATCACCCCAGCAGCAGGCACCCAGTGAAAAGTGCAGACATGGACAAGGTACTTGTGGAGACACTACTACAGCTAACAGTAGCTTTTATTAAGAGTGTGAGAGATATATTTCTCTACAGACACCATTTTGGTCTAAACGGACGCCATTTTGACTGTCCAGCCATGTCAAGATTCAAACTTCATTTTGTGTGAACTGTTTAGAAATGACTGTGTCCTCGCTCCTCTCTTCAGCTTCTCTGTGTGTAGGCCATGTTGTGACTTATACAAAGCTAACACAAGGACAATTAGTATAAACATTCTGTTCAGATGAGAACAAGGCCTCTGGAAGAATGTCCTAAAGGGGAGGTTCTGGTATATTCAGCTGGCCTATAGCATTGCAGTATTCTATCACCTTTTCATGCCCCTGTGAATACTATTTTCTGTTTTTTATATGTGCGGCTGCGCACTAATAAAGATTGTGAGCCTGCATTTTCTAAGAGACTGGTGTGTTTTGGTTTCTGCTCTCATCCCAGTACCGGCAGCCATTTCTGTCTAAAAGGGTTAATTCGAAAGTCACCTTAAAACTGAAGGGCTGTTTGAGCCCTACATAATGATCATTTAAAAGAGCAGGGCACACACCATGGCGAGGGAATGACTGAGAAGATAGAGCAGCCAAGGAAGCTGCCAGGACATCTGTGCCCTAAGTCGCCACCATGACTGTGTTTCCAGCTGAGGAAACATCTACCCCAGAAAGATGTTACAGGTTCTGCAGAGACAAGCAGTGAAAGAAGGACAAAGGAAACATCAAGAAGAATGGGCCATTCTGATCTTTGGATAATGGACTCTGCTTTACAACCTATTGTGACCCAGGTGACTTATGGTTATACCCAGGTGCTCCAGTATTTGGTGTGGTGGCATCTGTGCTATGGACTATGAAGGTGCAGCCCTAATTTTTGAACCTTTCACAGAGAGAAAGACCATCGATTGACTATGTTGCCAAGTGTGGAGTATATGAGTGTATTTTCGAGCACATTGATTTATTTTCAGGTTGGCCAAAAGCCACAACAAAGAAGCTCTTGTCAAAAGCGGTCTACAGGTATGAGTGACCTTCTCAAGAGAAGTTGAGATTTAGGGATAGATAAGGCAGTTCACATCCCACCCCATCCACAAAGTAGCAGGAATGTTGAGAGGTTGATTGGGACTCTGAAACTAAAGATTCAAAAGGCAATGGTGGAGACTGGGAAACCATGGGCCGAGGGTCTGCCATTAGCCATTAGCCATTACAGTAATATAGGCCAGCAAGAAGAAAGGATTGAGTCCCTATGAGATTTTATTTGGATGGTTCATAGATTAAGATGTTATTATTCACAGTTGCTCCAAATACAGTATGGAAGACTGACAGACCTCAAATGTGCACTGTACTAAAGCATGTTTTCTCATTTTCTCTTCCATTCTAGATATCCTTTAGGATCTCACTAGTCTCAACTTGGAGATTGGTTGGTGATAAAGAGACATTTGAGGGAGAGATGTGACACTGGATTTGATGCTGCCTCACAGGTTCTGTTCAATCACCTCAGTAAAGCAAGAAGGGAAACCTATGAGGATTCACTCAAGCCATTACATGGTGGTTGTCCCACTGGAAGGGCTTCCTGATGCAAGCAGGCGTCGTGCTAGGGGTTTGTTTTGTACCTGAATTTCTTCAGTAAAGAAGGAAACTGTTCCCTGAGACTTTGGGCTTATTTACCATTGGGCTGCACCGCGCCTGACCGTCCCTTCTGGAGAGCAGTGACACATGGCGACACCTCGGCGGTGCCTGGCGGACCCAGCGTAGCATTGGGGCCACTCCTCACCTGGGACTGCACGTGTCCTTCTTCCATCCTATATTCTATGATGTCTCCTATGATTGGTTACACAAACAGTGACTAATGCACATGTACAAATATGTCTTCCTATTTATTGTAACGTTTAAACCTCCAGGACCAAAAGTATCAGAATCATAGATGAGGCGGATTCTGTGCCAGTCACAGACCAAAAAAACACAAACCCTCAGGGCTTTTATTATGGGTTTTTTTAATGTTCTGATAATGATTGTTTTTCTAAACCTTATATGGTCTCCAATTCTTTGTTTTAAAGGTCTCCCTGTCCGCCCTAGAGGATAACTGACACTGGGCGACATGTATCTTTATTTCTGCTCATTTGTGTCTTTTATTTTTGAGACTTTTTGTTGTTTTCCAAATTCTCACTGATTCTTTTGCCGTGGTTTCCCCAGGACGCCTTGGTCTGCACCTTGTGCACTGGGCCTTATGTATCTTTGTTTTTTTTCCTATATTTTTTGAGACTTTTCAGGGGCAAATGAGGGAAGCTGGATGTGGGGCTCTTGTGGTAAGGCTGACATCGAATCGGCCTTTCGTTTGTTGCTGGTGCATCCGAGTTCTATGCATTTGTTGGGGTCTTGTTTTGAAGGGGATTTTTATGTGGATGGGTGTCCCCCAATTTGCTATCTCCTGCGCTAATTTTGAAGCATTCAGACGGGAACTTGGGAACAGACGGGAAACAAAGGGGTTATCCACTACCTGCATGACTTCTTTTGCGTTGGCCCATCAGTGAGCTATAAGTGCCAGAAACTGTTGTCCACATTGTCAGAGTTGTTTGCTGTTTTTGGGGTGCCGCTAGCGATTGACAAGACGGAGGGGCCTGCAACGACACTCTATTTTCTGGGGATCGATATTGATTCAGTTAGGATGGAGTGTTGGTTGTTACGGGAAATAAATTAGAGGAATTGAGGTGGTGTGTGCAAGAGGCCTTGGTGAAGTCTAAGGTGTTGTTGCGGTTAATTGCAGTCAATACTGAGAGGCCATGCCTATGGGTCGGGTATTTTCTCCACATCTGGCGCAAGCTACTGCGGGCGTCAGAGGACTGGAACATTTCATTCCTTTGAAGAGTGACCATAAGGCTGATTAGAGAATGTGGGACAACTTTTTGGTGACATACAATGGTAAGACATTGTGGATGGCGGATCAGATGTCAAATTTGGAGCTACATTCGTTTACTGATGCAGCCGGTTCGGTAGGCTATGGGGCTTACTTCCAAGGTGAATGGAGTGTGGGTGCTTGGCCTGTGTGGTGGAAGGAGTGGGGGCTGATTGCCAATCTATGTTTTTTGGAATTGTTGCCCATTGTGTTAGCTATGGAATTGTGGGGGGACAGGTCAGCAAATCGTTGTGTCATTTTTCATTGTGACAACATGTCAATGGTGGAAGTGATTAACAAGCAAACGTCTTCTTCCCCTCCCGTGCTTTTGCGGCATTTGGTTTTGTTGTGTCTTCGTTTGAATGTTTTGTTTTGTTCAGTGCATGCTCCTGGGGTGGATAATGAGGTGGCGAATGCCCTGTCTCGATTGCAGCTGGACACGTTACAGGAATTGATGGTGCTGGAAGGTTTTTGTCCTGGATTCAGAAGTTGGTGGCTTCAGCGACTTGGGGAGCTTATCAGAAGGTATTGCGCAATTGGTTTTTGCTGGAGGACGAATGGCGTGAGGCTTGGTTGAGGGGGAGCCATACGACTGTTCTTTTTTGTTTTATGAGTAAGTTGTTTGATATGAATGTGTCGGGGTGATGGTGCAGAGATCGTTGGCAGCAATCGCTTTTTTGTTTAAATTGATAGGGGGAGGTGAGGCAACTCAATCTTTTGTGGTTCAGCGAGCAGTGAAGAGTTTTGTAAAGGGCCGTGCTCAGAAAGATGATGGGAGGCCAGTGTAGTTTGGGTTGTTGCAGGAGATTTTGGGGCAATTGTCTGGGTTATTTGTCTCACGAGCATAGATTGTTTGCCTTTGCATATTCTTGGGCGTTCTTTGGGGCATTCCGGATTGGTGAGTTGATGAGGCGGATGGTATTCAGGTGAATCAAATGCAATGTGTCGAGCGCAGTTTCTGGGTGTGAAGGTTGGCCTTTGTTGGGTTTCAAAGAGTTTATGGTGATGAGTGCAGAGGGCTCTTCATTGTTGATGCATGAGAATGGTTCTTCGTTGTATAAAATTCAGTTCATTGCCGTTTTTCAGAAGTGTTTGGCTAAACTGGGCTTGAACGAGAGGGAATACTGTTCACACTCGTTCCACATTGGGGCTGCAATGGAAGTGTCTAGGTGGGGTTTGCCGGAAAAGAGGATTGGCCACTGGGGGTTCATATGTGCAGCTTCACCGTCTGCAGAGGTAGGTGGTGGTGATGGTGACAGAATGGGGGGAGGTTCATTTTATGGTTTTGTTTCATTTGATAGGTTTGAAAAGATGTGTCATCTGGATTTTCAGGCACTCTTTCATTTATTGGGCAGAAAGGAGAGCACAGCTGCGCTTAGGTGGTGGGTCATTGGGGCTCGCGGACAAGCTGGTAAGTGTGCGCTGGGTGGGCTACAGGGGGCTCAAATGGGACATGGTGTGATCTTGGTTGTAAGTTAGTTTTGCGAGATGGCAATGATGTGGGAAGTATTCCCATGCCAGGCTTGATTAAAACCATGAAGAGCGACATCTTGTGGCTGCTCGCAGATTATCCGAACACATTGATTGTGTGGTCTGAGATGGTGAGAAGGGAACGTTGTAGGAACGCAGTGTCGGCATTGAATCAGACACGCATTAAGATTAACAAATGGTTGGGCAAATTTGTGAGATTAAATGGGGGCCTGGTGGTTCGGCATGGGCTGTTGGAGGCTGATCGCAGCTATACGTGTAAATATGGAATGCATTTGACTGAGGTGGAGTTGATTTTGATGATTTTGGTGATTTTGGTAATGTTGGTTTTATTTAAGAAAGGTACATTATAGACTGCTTCAGCAGGTGTCCCTCACAGCATTACTGGCAGAATTTTGGTCCATTTTTGAAGAACCTGCACAAGCTTTTTCAGCTGAGACTGCGCTGCTGAACCTGCAAGAAGGGGACTCGTCTGTATGTGATTATGCTGTTCAGTTCTGTACCCTGGCCTCTGAACTCACCTGGAACGATGCAGCCCTGACTGCAACCTTTGAAAAGGGACTTTCGGGTCAAGTCAAAGACGCATTGGCTGCATGTGACCTGCTGTCTACTCTGAGTGGTCTCATCACTCTGGCCACTCGAACTGATGTTCGGTTTAAGGTGAATGTTGAGGAATTACGTTTCGAGCATCCTCAAGCCCTGGTTCGACGTTTGCCTTCCAAAAGCCGCTCCAGCCTCTGGCCGTGTCATCTGCAGAGGAACCAATGCAGGTGGACATAACCAGGCTCTCCCTCCTGGAACGCTCCAGACGACGTCAGGAGGACTTCTGCCTGTATTGTGCCAGTCCGGAACACTTTACTGGGGCTTGTCCTGTTCATCCCTAGCGACTGAGAAATGCCAGCACCTAAGATTCTTGGGAGAAGCGTCCCTAGGTGAGAGCAAAGTTTCTACATGCCTGAATATTCCCGTGCTTCTCAGCTGCGGCACCCATAGCCAGATTCAGGTCGCTGCTTTTTAAATTCTGTTTCTGCAGGGAACTTTGTGGATGCTGCTCTGGTCTCCTAGCATCCTCTGGTCATCTCCTCAGTCAGCGAACAAATCCTCTCCAACCCGGTCCGGAACCGCACTGAGCCTATCTCCCTAAAGTTCTTTTACATGCTGCCACATTCCACCTCGTCTCTCCTGCTGGGCCTTCCGTAGCTGCAGCACATGCACCAGTTCTTAACTGGAAGACAGGGGAGATTGGGGACCAGAGTGTCAGTTTTTCTGCATGGTAGTGCCTCTACCAGTACCTACCTTGGGCTCCTCTGTAGCTCCCAAGCATCTGGAGGGCCTACCAATGTGTAACTAGGACTTTGCTAATGTATTCTCCAAGAAACAAGCAGAGACTTTGCCACCGCACTATCCCTATGACAGCCCTGTAGATCTGCTGCCAGGTTCTTCTCCTCCCCGGGGTCTGGTGTATCCTCTCTGACTGCAGGAATGTTGGAATATATCCAAGAGAATCTGCAGAGAGGGTTTATATGTAAGTATTTTTCTCCGGCTGGTGCAGGCTTCTTCTTCTTGACCAAGAAGGATTGGTCACTCCGTCCATGGATTGGTTATCACAGTCTTAATAGTCTTATCCAAGCTGGACCTTCGTGGGGCCTTCAACCTCATCCGGATCCGGGAGGGTGATGGGTGGAAGACTGCCTTTAACAAGGGTGATGCCGTTTGGACTGTGTAATGCACCAGCCATATTTCAATAATTCATCAACGACGTCTTCAGGGATCTGCTATATATTTGTGTCGTAGTCTATCTTTTCGACATTCTGGTGTTCTCTCCGTACCTTGAGTCCCACTAGCCCCACGTACGGCAAGTTCTTGGTCACCTCCAGGCCAAATGCCTCTACTCCATGCTCGAACCTGCTGAGCCT
The DNA here is from genome assembly GCF_040894005.1 of Engystomops pustulosus. Classification (NCBI taxonomy): domain Eukaryota; kingdom Metazoa; phylum Chordata; class Amphibia; order Anura; family Leptodactylidae; genus Engystomops; species Engystomops pustulosus. The sequence goes on from NC_092420.1 coordinate 3,974,170, forward strand.
TCCTTTCATCAGTTATATTATCTCTGACAGAGGCCTCCAGATATATCCTGCCAAGCTGTCTGCGGTTCTACAATGGCCGCGTCTGGAAGGTCTACGTGCCATACAGAGGTTCCTGGGTTTTGTGAACTATTACCAGCAGTTTATCCCGCACTTTTTCACTCTTGTATATCCCATTGTGGCGCTCACCATGAAGGGCGCCAATCCCCGCCTCTGGTCTCCTGTGGCTGAAGAAGCCTTCTCAAGGTTAAAAGCCTTTGACTCAGCCCCAGTTCTCACTAGGCCTGATACAGAGAAGCCCTATTATGTGGAAGTTGATGCGTCTTCTGTAGGTGCTGGGGCAGTGCTCACCCAGAAAGGGCCTAAAGGCCGAACTCTCACTTGCGGCTTTTTCTCTAAGACTCTTTCCTCCGAAGAGATGAATTACTCCATAGGAGATAGAGAACTTCTGGCCATCAAACTTGCCATGGAAGAATGGCGTTATTTTATGGAGGGAGCTCACCATCCAGTCCGCATTTATACAAATCATAAGAATGTCCTGTATCTCCAGACAGCTCAACATCACAACCCTAGGCAAGGCGGTTGGTCACTTTTCTTTTCACGTTTCAACCTTCTGATCCACTTCTCTCCTGCCGAGAAGAATATCAAGGCTGATGCCCTTTCCCATGCCTATGATGTTATAGGAGAGGAACCAGCTCCTCAGCACATTATTTCTCTTGAACAACTGCCTCCTGGCAAGAGCTATGTCAGACTGGCTCTATGGAAGAAAACTCTGACTTGGAGACATTGATTACTTGTGGCTGGGCACCCTGGGGTGCAGGGCTCTGTCGCCCTTGTGTCCCGATTCTAGTGGTGGCCAGATGTGGTCAAGGATTTTCGGGACTATGTGGCTTCCTGTACCTCCTGTGCCCGAAATAAGCCATGTCGCCTCAAGCTTGCTGGTCTTCTTCTGCCGTTGCCGATACCCAGCTGCCCGTGGTCTCACGTGGCTATGGACTTCGTCATGGATCTTCTGCTTTCCTAAAGCAATACCATCATCTGGGTGGTAACAGACTGCTTTTCCAAAATATTCCATTTTGTCCCTCTTCCAGATCTGCTGCTGCTCCACGTCTTGCCAGTCTCTTCTTCCATCACATCTTCTGGCTTCATGGACTTCCACAGCACATAATTTCGGATCGAGGGGTTCAGTTGCCAAATACTAGCGTTCTCTGTGTAACCAGCTACAAGTAAGTTGTACTTCTCTTTCGCCTATCACCCACAGTCTAATGGGCAGGTGAGGGAGCTAACCAGACTCTGGGCTGCTATCTCTGCCATTTTGTTTCAGCCCATCAGGACAACTGTTCCATGGGCAGAGTTTTCCTCTTACTCCCTAGACTCTGCTACTACCGGCTCAGCACCTTTCTTCATCAACTATGGACTGCATCCACGCCCTCCTCTTCCTCAGCCTCGTCATCGGACATACCTGGGGTTGAAGAATTGGTACAGGATCTAAAGTGAATTTGGGAGCAGACTTGCCCTTCCCTGCTACAGGCTTCTGCTCGGACCAAGCTCCGGGCTGTCTCCTGTCTTCTCTCCAGGTGACAAAGTCTGGTTGTCCTCCAGGTATGTCCGGCTAAAGATCCCTGGCTATAAACTTGGTCCTCGTTTCCTGGGTCCTTTCGAAGTGCTCTCTCACATCAATCCACGTCTCCCGGGAAGTACCTCCTCCTGAGGCTGACTCCACCGATGTCTTCGCGGTAAGGGAAGTCCTAGATATAAAGATGGTGAGAGGTAAGCGGGACTTTTTGGTTGACTGGAAGGGGTTCAGGCCAGAGGAGAGATCCTGGGAACCTGAGGATAACATTCTGCATAGATTCCTACAGTCAAAGAAGAGGGAGAGGCTGAAGGGGTCGCGGGCTCACCCATAATCCTCTGTGTGCCCAAGTGCCCTGCTGCTCTCTCTTCCCTCTCCTGGTTCCTGATTCCAGTCCGGTAGCCATGCTCATGCCTTCCCATCTCCTAGGGCGCGCACGTGCCGGCTTCAGAAGATTTAAAGGGCCAGCGCTCCAATGATTGGTGCTGGCCATTTTAAGGAAATAGATAAAAGCCGACATCTTCTAGCACTCCCTGTCGGGTCTTCATGCACTATGTCATGAAGAAAGCTTTGTTTTGTGCCTTGTGCCTATGACTGGATTCCCCGTTGTGACCACGGACCTGTTCCCGTTTACGCTCCTCCGCTGCTAGCCCTGACCTTCTGCTCCATCTCTGACCCTGAACCTTTGCTGCCCGTCTTAACCTACAGCCTGTCCCAGACCACGAGCTTGCTTTCTAACTCTGTACCCTGCCTTGACTGCCACTACGGACAAAGTCGCACCTGTGGAATGACCTGGTGGTATCCCGCCGCAGCAAGTCCAACCCGCTTTGTGGTGGGCTGTGGTGAAAACCGGGTGCCACTTAGACTTAGATTCTCAAAACTTGTGACTTTTTTTTACTTTTTAAAAAAGTTGCAACTTTCACATCTGGATTCAGGTGATAACTCAGGGATCTCAGCAGAAAACTAGACAATGGGGAACTTTGAAGGACGACTCTCATAGGGGCAGCAAAGAGGAGGCATGAAAAGTCCCAAAAAATAAAGAAAAAGGCAGCAAAAGTTTGATACACGTCTCACTGTCTTCTATCTGTGAACTTACTCAGACTTTAAAACTTTAAAAGTAAACTATTACACTATGAAGTATCATGAGACTGATGACATTATTCTTGGGTTTGCCAAGACTTGGTCTGGGGATTCTCCGGCTTCTGCTCCTCGGAGAACTGATAAAGTATAAAAGTGATCAATGCTTCATCCCAGTAATATTATATCTGAACCTGAATTCTCTGCCATTGTCTTTCCATGTTTTGTCACATCCTCTTTATATTTTGTTGTTGTCATCAGTCTTTTAATTACAAAAGATTTTTGAAGAATCAGAATGGAATGAACCAAACATCCATCACCATCGTTCTTCTCATGAGTCTATCGGATAACCAGAAGACCATCCATGTCCTCTTCATCTTCTTCCTCCTCATCTACCTGATGACTGTCTTCTCCAACTTCCTCATCATCCTTCTAGTTGTTACTTGTGCTCATCTTCATACACCCATGTATTTCTTTCTTGGTAACTTGGCTTTCTTGGACTTGTCCTACTCATCAGTCACTGCCCCCAGGTTACTTTCTCATCTCAGCACCCACCGCTGGTCCATCTCCCTCTCAGAATGTAAAGCACAGATATTTTTTGTGATATATTTTGTGGCATCTGAGTCTTATCTCTTGGCCTCCATGTCTTATGACCGGTATGTAGCCATCTGCCGTCCTCTCCACTATTCTCAGGTCATGTCTGGAGGAAAGTGTGCTCAGATAATGTTTTTAGTTTGCTTGTGTGGTTTCCTGGTCCCAATCATTTTGAACTCATTTTTGAGAAGATTGACCTTCTGTGGTCCCAATTTCATCCGGAATTTCTTTTGTGATCTTCCCCATTTGTTCCAAATCTCCTGTACTGATCCTACAATTAATTTTATCGTCTTATTAATTTTAGGAAGCGTTATTGGTAGCATTGTCTTCATTGCCACATTTTACCCCTATGTCAGAATATTTAGGGCAGTGCTCAGAATCGGCACCAGTGATGGGAAGAGTAAAGCTTTCTCCACCTGTACGTCTCATCTGACTGTGGTTGTAATTTTTTACGCATCCCTAACGTTTACCTACCTGGTGCCCATTACAAGTAATCTCCTTACGCTGAATCAGGTGCTCACTGTGATCTACACCCTGATCACCCCCTTACTGAACCCCTTAATCTACAGCCTGAGGAGTAAAGACCTGAAGGCCGCACTGCAGAGAGCGTTACATATACACCGGCCGCATCCAGACACCACTACAAGGAGATGAAGACGCCTCCTGCTCAGGGTCTATCATACATGACCTGGGCTCAGGACAATCTTGGATCTTTTGTTTGACACGTGCCGGACCCACTGCTGCTCTGCTGTAGGGATTCTCCAGGGGAGAAGTGGGAGAAGTGGGAGGTGCCAGGGTTCCCCACAGCAGAGCAGAGCGCAGACAACATCATTGTATTAGCCCCATCCATAAAATACATTGTAGTAAGTTTTTGAGTCTTGTAAGTTCTGTAATGTGAAGGTCCAGTGTTTCATGTCTTCGGGACAATTTGCCCACTTTTTGCACAACTCCCTTCCATATCTATAACTTTTCTGTTTTTTGGGTTGTTGTTTTTACCATCTTCTTATTAGAGAAATGTAAATCCTTTCCTTTATTATTTTTATACTCATAATTTTTGCTTTCGAAATCAATATAAGTTTATTGTTTGAAAAAGATAAAAAAAAACTCAGCAGGGACGAGAAGATTGATGCTGTTTTTACTGTCTGGGTTGTGCTGGTTCTTTATCCCGGCAGCCGCCTCCTTTCATTGGCTGCCAGAAATCACATGACTAAGAAAACAGCTCATTTTTCTAAATTTTCTCGGGAAAGTATCTTCCCTCCTGGGGCCCTAACCCTTTGTAAGAGCCTTCTGGTTTTCACATAAATTCTGCCTCAACGGAGTGAGGTCCTAGGTCATGATGGGAAGGGACGGAGGAGTGTTATCTAGTAAAGAAAACAAGTGATATTTAATATTTAGAGGAAATGTCCAATGAAAATCCATCCTGATAAACCAGGGACCCCGGCACAGTGCAGGAGCATTTCCCCCTCCCTCTATGTGAGATAAAAGCAGGCGGAGGGAGGGTGGAAGTGCTGAGGGAGCAGAGGGGAGGGCGAGACAGTGACACAGCCTGTGAAGCTACAGCTCGGAGGGGCTCTGCTTACACTTCCAGGAGCCCTCCTCACTCATTAGAATAATTGTAAACATTCATTTCCTTTAAGTGTTATTCTAACATGTAGCGTGTCTCACCAAGCTCCGGATGGGGTTCTGTGCACAGCCCGCTGCTGATTCTCTCCCCCTGGTTGATCACTGCGGAGCGTTGTCAGATCAGAAGTTTATTACATTGAGGAAGTAAATGAGTAATAATAGAGACGTCTGTAGCACCAGGTGTGTGAGTGCGCTGGATGCCGCTGTATCCCCTCTATGATGTCCGGATCAGGCCGTGAGTGGTGTCACCTTCCTCCTGGCACCCACCACATGCGTCATGTCCAGTGTCTGTGCCTTGGTCACTCATCAGTGTAAATCAGGGCTGCGTCCCATACGATCTGTATCTGTGAGCGTCCCTCGTGTCGATACCTCTGTAATATTCATGCGCTGCCTCCATTAGTGGAGTAATAACCTGCGATTCCCGTAAGCGGCTCTCCCTAATGGTTTTGGATGGAGTTCAGTGAGAGGCCGGACAGTGAGTGAGTGGACGCTGAGCTTCGCTACATCTCTCGCCTCTATACCACAGGGGTCCAGCAGGGGGCGCTGCAGGACAGATTTCACATCCAATTGCACTTTACTTCTATAAATAATCATGAAATCTGTAAATTACAGAGATTACAGTCACTGCCCGCAGCTCCGCACACACAATGCAGGCGTGTACATCCGTCTCTGAGACAACTGAGCTCGCAATCTAAATTTTTGGCCTCTTGTGACTGATAATGGAATCAGATGAACATTGGGGTCACATTTACTAAGGGCTTTGCGCCAGTTTTCTGTCGCACTTTGCACGTTCTTTTAGGTGTAAACTGCTTGTACAGGTATAAGAAGTGTCTGCACCACTATTGTCTCACATGACCTTTTTGTGCACAGGGGGCAGTCATGTGACTGAAGAGCTGACCAACCATAACACCTGCTGTCAGGTTCCCTATAAACCAGTAGAAATATAGGTCAGAACATTTTTTTTGTCATTTTCATTAAGGCCAATATTTAGCCAAATACATTCCAGCATGAGGCGGCGTCACATGACCTGAGATCCGGCCGCCGGCGCTGTATCATTCCGGTGGCTATGTCAAGTATCAACCAATTCCCACGAGACAATAACCCCCATCGTCCCCTCTTCTATGGGTTCGGGATGTAATCTCTGCTCTGAGTGTCTGACAATTAACAAGTCGCTGCGAGTGTAAACACACATTATGCTAAACCCGTGACGACCACTTGAGTTGTCTTAATACGCTCGACCAAAAACTCGTAATTCTCACCTGTTTATACAAGGACGCGGCGCTGATTACTGCCGGATAAATTATGCAGATTTCTCTGATGGGTTCTGTGTGTTTTTGTGAAAATCGGAAAGTTCATCCTCCGCGGAAAATAAATACAAAAACCCTGTAACAATTAGAACACAGAAAGGGTTAATCTAAAGGGACTGATACATTGTAACAATTTTTGTTTACTTTTTTAATCTGTTTTTATAAACAAGATTCTCATGGAGGGAGGAGCTGACGCCCCGATCCCTGCGGATCAGTGTAATGGGGAGGGGTCTCCCCCAAAAACCACAACAAGAACACGTGATGTCAACCAATCTCTGCTCAGAGTTTTTGGGCTCGGGGTGGAACGTAAAGCAAATTAAATTTAAGATAAAATGAAGATAAGAAATCTTTAGGGGGAACCAGTGTAATACTTAAAGGAAATCTATCAGGTCCTTGGATACTACAAGAAGTACTGCAGAGCCGTTACATGCACAGAGCACAGCAGTGTGAGGACACTTGTCATCTGGGAGGCGGAGTTTCTTTATCTCAATAATTGATCAATTATTTATGCAACAATGGAACTTCCAGACTGAATCCCTGAGATCCGTAGCAGCAGTCTGCAGATTCACGATCCAATGTTCACGCTCACATGGAAGAATCGCAGAGAGACAAACAATGGCGCCACCGCCGCAGCCATAATTGTGGATCTGCTGAGAGCTAAACGAGGGGCGTCTCCCTGATTAGCAGCGCAAAACTAACCGCTCATTATCTGCAAAGACAAAAATTTCCCTCGGATGGCGGCGTATAATTTCTGATAACACAAATGTCTCACTCACGCGACGCGGCTCATTATCTGCGCAAACGCCACAGCGCACAACAACAATGTGCAGGGGGAGACAAGATCTGATACAAGAGGATCAGACACAGTAACGACTCCAATCATACAATGTTATTATTATATGGAGCTAATAAAAGGGAATATCTGCAAGGTGTGTAGAATTACATGATTTGCTGATGCTTTCAGCTACCACCAGGGGGAGCTCACTACATACACATTATACACCACCACTAGGGGGCGATCACTACATACAGATTATACACCACCACTAGGGGGAGATCACTACATACACATTATACACCACCACTAGGGGGAGATCACTACATACACATTATACACCACCACTAGGAGGAGATCACTATATACACATTATACACCACCACTAGGGGGAGATCACTACATACAGATTATACACCACCACTAGGGGGAGATCACTACATACACATTATACACCACCACTAGGGGGAGATCACTACATACACATTATACACCACCACTAGGGGGAGCTCACTACATACACATTATACACCACCACCAGGGGGAGATCACTACATACAGATTATACACCACCACTAGGGGGAGATCACTACATACAGATTATACACCACCACTAGGGGGAGATCACTACATACAGATTATACACCACCACTAGGAGGAGCTCACTACATACACATTATACACCACCACTAGGGGGAGCTCACTACATACAGATTATACACCACCACTAGGAGGAGATCACTACATACACATTATACACCACCACTAGGAGAAGATCACTATATACACATTATACACCACCACTAGGAGGAGATCACTACATACACATTATACACCACCACTAGGGGGAGATCACTACATACAGATTATACACCACCACTAGGGGGAGATCACTACATACAGATTATACACCACCACTAGGAGGAGCTCACTACATACACATTATACACCACCACTAGGGGGAGCTCACTACATACAGATTATACACCACCACTAGGAGGAGATCACTACATACAGATTATACACCACCACTAGGAGAAGATCACTATATACACATTATACACCACCACTAGGAGGAGATCACTACATACACATTATACACCACCACTAGGGGGAGATCACTACATACACATTATACACCACCACTAGGGGGAGATCACTACATACACATTATACACGACCACTAGGAGGAGATCACTACATACACATTATACACCACCACTAGGGGGAGATCACTACATACACATTATACACCACCACTAGGGGGAGCTCACTACATACAGATTATACACCATCACTAGGAGGAGATCACTACATACAGATTATACACCACCACTAGGAGGAGATCACTACATACACATTATACACCACCACTAGGAGGAGATCACTACATACACATTATACACCACCACTAGGGGGATCACTACATACAGATTATACACCACCACTAGGAGGAGATCACTACATACAGATTATACACCACCACTAGGAGGAGATCACTACATACACATTATACACCACCACTAGGAGGAGATCACTACATACACATTATACACCACCACTAGGGGGAGATCACTACATACAGATTATACACCACCACTAGGGGGAGATCACTACATACACATTATACACCACCACTAGGGGGAGCTCACTACATACAGATTATACACCACCACTAGGGGGAGCTCACTACATACACATTATACACCACCACTAGGAGGAGATCACTACATACAGATTATACACCACCACTAGGAGGAGATCACTACATACAGATTATACACCACCACTAGGAGGAGATCACTACATACACATTATACACCACCACTAGAGGGAGCTCACTACATACAGATTATACACCACCACTAGGGGGAGCTCACTACATACAGATTATACACCACCACTAGGAGGAGATCACTACATACACATTATACACCACCACTAGGGGGAGCTCACTACATACAGATTATACACCACCACTAGGGGGAGATCACTACATACAGATTATACACCACCACTAGGGGGAGCTCACTACATACAGATTATACACCACCACTAGGAGGAGATCACTACATACAGATTATACACCACCACTAGGAGAAGATCACTATATACACATTATACACCACCACTAGGAGGAGATCACTACATACACATTATACACCACCACTAGGGGGAGATCACTACATACACATTATACACCACCACTAGGGGGAGATCACTACATACACATTATACACGACCACTAGGAGGAGATCACTACATACACATTATACACCACCACTAGGGGGAGATCACTACATACACATTATACACCACCACTAGGGGGAGCTCACTACATACAGATTATACACCATCACTAGGAGGAGATCACTACATACAGATTATACACCACCACTAGGAGGAGATCACTACATACACATTATACACCACCACTAGGAGGAGATCACTACATACACATTATACACCACCACTAGGGGGATCACTACATACAGATTATACACCACCACTAGGAGGAGATCACTACATACAGATTATACACCACCACTAGGAGGAGATCACTACATACACATTATACACCACCACTAGGAGGAGATCACTACATACACATTATACACCACCACTAGGGGGAGATCACTACATACAGATTATACACCACCACTAGGGGGAGATCACTACATACACATTATACACCACCACTAGGGGGAGCTCACTACATACAGATTATACACCACCACTAGGGGGAGCTCACTACATACACATTATACACCACCACTAGGAGGAGATCACTACATACAGATTATACACCACCACTAGGAGGAGATCACTACATACAGATTATACACCACCACTAGGAGGAGATCACTACATACACATTATACACCACCACTAGAGGGAGCTCACTACATACAGATTATACACCACCACTAGGGGGAGCTCACTACATACAGATTATACACCACCACTAGGAGGAGATCACTACATACACATTATACACCACCACTAGGGGGAGCTCACTACATACAGATTATACACCACCACTAGGGGGAGATCACTACATACAGATTATACACCACCACTAGGAGGAGATCACTACATACAGATTATACACCACCACTAGGGGGAGATCACTACATACAGATTATACACCACCACTAGGAGGAGATCACTACATACAGATTATACACCACCACTAGGAGGAGATCACTACATACACATTATACACCACCACTAGGGGGAGATCACTACATACAGATTATACACCACCACTAGGGGGAGCTCACTACATACACATTATACACCACCACTAGGAGGAGATCACTACATACACATTATACACCACCACTAGGGGGAGATCACTACATACAGATTATACACCACCACTAGGGGGAGCTCACTACATACACATTATACACCACCACTAGGGGGAGCTCACTACATACAGACTATACACCACCACTAGGAGGAGCTCACTACATACAGATTATACACCACCACTAGGGGGAGATCACTACATACAGATTATACACCACCACTAGGAGGAGATCACTATATACAGATTATACACCACCACTAGGAGGAGATCACTACATACAGATTATACACCACCACTAGGAGGAGATCACTACATACAGATTATAAACCACCACTAGGGGGAGATCACTACATACAGATTATACACCACCACTAGGGGGAGATCACTACATACACATTATACACCACCACTAGGAGGAGATCACTACATACACATTATACACCACCACTAGGAGGAGATCACTACATACCGATTATACACCACCACTAGGGGGAGCTCACTACATACAGATTATACACCACCACTAGGGGGAGCTCACTACATACAGACTATACACAACCACTAGGAGGAGCTCACTACATACAGATTATACACCACCACTAGGGGGAGATCACTACATACAGATTATACACCACCACTAGGGGGAGATCACTACATACAGATTATACACCACCACTAGGAGGAGCTCACTACATACAGATTATACACCACCACTAGGAGGAGATCACTACATACAGATTATACACCACCACTAGGGGGAGATCACTACATACACATTATACACCACCACTAGGGGGAGATCACTACATACAGATTATACATCACCACTAGGGGGAGATCACTACATACACATTATACACCACCACTAGGAGGAGATCACTACATACAGATTATACACCACCACTAGGAGGAGATCACTACATACAGATTATACACCACCACTAGGGGGAGATCACTACATACACATTATACACCACCACTAGGGGGAGATCACTACATACACATTATACACCACCACTAGGAGGAGATCACTACATACAGATTATACATCACCACTAGGAGGAGATCACTACATACACATTATACACCACCACTAGGGGGAGATCACTACATACACATTATACACCACCACTAGGAGGAGATCACTACATACAGATTATACACCACCACTAGGAGGAGATCACTACATACAGATTATACACCACCACGAGGGGGAGATCACTACATACACATTATACACCACCACTAGGGGGAGATCACTACATACAGATTATACACCACCACTAGGAGGAGATCACTACATACAGATTATACACCACCACTAGGAGGAGATCACTACATACAGATTATACACCACCACTAGGGGGAGATCACTACATACAGATTATACACCACCACTAGGGGGAGATCACTACATACACATTATACACCACCACTAGGAGGAGATCACTACATACACATTATACACCACCACTAGGAGGAGATCACTACATACACATTATACACCACCACTAGGAGGAGATCACTACATACACATTATACACCACCACTAGGAGGAGATCACTACATACACATTATACACCACCACTAGGAGGAGATCACTACATACACATTATACACCACCACTAGGGGGAGATCACTACATACAGATTATACACCACCACTAGGGGGAGCTCACTACATACACATTATACACCACCACTAGGAGGAGATCACTACATACAGATTATACACCACCACTAGGGGGAGATCAATACATACAGATTATACACCACCACTAGGGGGAGATCACTACATACACATTATACACCACCACTAGGAGGAGACCACTACATACAGATTATACACCACCACTAGGGGGAGCTCACTACATACAGACTATACACCACCACTAGGAGGAGCTCACTACATACAGATTATACACCACCACTAGGGGGAGATCACTACATACAGATTATACACCACCACTAGGAGGAGATCACTATATACAGATTATACACCACCACTAGGAGGAGATCACTACATACAGATTATACACCACCACTAGGAGGAGATCACTACATACAGATTATAAACCACCACTAGGGGGAGATCACTACATACAGATTATACACCACCACTAGGGGGAGATCACTACATACACATTATACACCACCACTAGGAGGAGATCACTACATACACATTATACACCACCACTAGGAGGAGATCACTACATACCGATTATACACCACCACTAGGGGGAGCTCACTACATACAGATTATACACCACCACTAGGGGGAGCTCACTACATACAGACTATACACAACCACTAGGAGGAGCTCACTACATACAGATTATACACCACCACTAGGGGGAGATCACTACATACAGATTATACACCACCACTAGGGGGAGATCACTACATACAGATTATACATCACCACTAGGAGGAGATCACTACATACACATTATACACCACCACTAGGAGGAGATCACTACATACAGATTATACACCACCACTAGGAGGAGATCACTACATACAGATTATACACCACCACTAGGAGGAGCTCACTACATACAGATTATACACCACCACTAGGAGGAGATCACTACATACAGATTATACACCACCACTAGGGGGAGATCACTACATACACATTATACACCACCACTAGGGGGAGATCACTACATACAGATTATACATCACCACTAGGGGGAGATCACTACATACACATTATACACCACCACTAGGAGGAGATCACTACATACAGATTATACACCACCACTAGGAGGAGATCACTACATACAGATTATACACCACCACTAGGGGGAGATCACTACATACAGATTATACATCACCACTAGGAGGAGATCACTACATACACATTATACACCACCACTAGGAGGAGATCACTACATACAGATTATACACCACCACTAGGAGGAGATCACTACATACAGATTATACACCACCACTAGGGGGAGATCACTACATACAGATTATACACCACCACTAGGGGGAGCTCACTACATGCAGATTATACACCACCACTAGGGGGAGATCACTACATACACATTATACACCACCACTAGGGGAAGATCACTACATACAGATTATACACCACCACTAGTGGGAGATCACAACATACAGATTATACACCACCACTAGGGGGAGCTCACTACATGCAGATTATACACCACCACTAGGGGGAGATCACTACATACACATTATACACCACCACTAGGGGGAGATCACTACATACACATTATACACCACCACTAGGGGGAGATCACTACATACACATTATACACCACCACTAGGGGGAGATCACTACATACACATTATACACCACCAGTAGGGGGAGATCACTACATACACATTATACACCACCACTAGGGGGGGATCACAACATACAGATTATACACCACCACTAGGGGGAGCTCACTACATACACATTATACACCATCACTAGGGGGAGATCACTACATACAGATTATACACCACCACTAGGGGGAGATCACTACATACAGATTATACACCACCACTAGGAGGAGATCACTACATACAGATTATACACCACCACTAGGGAGAGACCACTACATACACATTATACACCACCACTAGGGGGAGATCACTACATACACATTATACATCACCACTAGGGGGAGCTCACTACATACACATTATACACCACCACTAGGGGGAGATCACTACATACAGATTATACACCACCTCTAGGAGGAGATCACTACATACAGATTATACACCACCACTAGGAGGAGATCACTACATACAGATTATACACCACCACTAGGAGGAGATCACTACATACACATTATACATCACCACTAGGGGGAGATCACTACATACAGATTATACACCACCACTAGGAGGAGGTCACTACATACAGATTATCCACCACCACTAGGAGGAGATCACTACATACACATTATACACCACCACTAGGAGGAGATCACTACATACACATTATACACCACCACTAGGGGGAGATCACTACATACACATTATACACCACCACTAGGAGGAGATCACTACATACAGATTATACACCACCACTAGGAGGAGATCACTACATACACATTATACACCACCACTAGGGGGAGATCACTACATACACATTATACACCACCACTAGGGGGAGATCACTACATACACATTATACACCACCATTAGGGGGAGATCACTACATACACATTATACACCACCATTAGGGGGAGATCACTACATACACATTATACACCACCACTAGGGGGAGATCACTACATACACATTATACACCACCACTAGGAGGAGATCACTACATACACATTATACACCACCACTAGGGGGAGCTCACTACATACAGATTATACACCACCACTAGGGGGAGCTCACTACATACACATTATACACCACCACTAGGAGAAGATCACTACATACAGATTATACACCACCACTAGGAGGAGATCACTACATACAGATTATACACCACCACTAGGGGGAGATCACTACATACACATTATACACCACCACTAGGAGGATCTCACTACATACAGATTATACACCACCACTAGGGGGAGCTCACTACATACAGATTATACACCACCACTAGGGGGAGATCACTACATACACATTATACACCACCACTAGGAGGAGATCACTACATACACATTGTACACCACCACTAGGAGGAGATCACTACATACAGATTATACACCACCACTAGGAGGAGATCACTTCCTACAGATTATACATCACCACTAGGGGGAGATCACTACATACACATTATACACCACCACTAGGAGGAGATCACTACATACAGATTATACACCACCACTAGGAGGAGATCACTACATACAGATTATACACCACCACTAGGGGGAGATCACTACATACAGATTATACACCACCACTAGGGGGAGATCACTACATACACATTATACACCACCACTAGGAGGAGATCACTACATACAGATTTTACACCACCACTAGGAGGAGATCACTACATACAGATTATACACCACCACTAGGAGGAGATCACTACATACAGATTATACACCACCACTAGGGGGAGATCACTACATACACATTATACACCACCACTAGGAGGAGATCACTACATACACATTATACACCACCACTAGGGGGAGCTCACTACATACACATTATACACCACCACTAGGAGGAGATCACTACATACAGATTATACACCACCACTAGGGGGAGATCACTACATACACATTATACACCACCACTAGGGGGAGATCACTACATACACATTATACACCACCACTAGGAGGAGCTCACTACATACAGATTATACACCACCACTAGGGGGAGATCACTACATACACATTATACACCACCACTAGGGGGAGATCACTACATACACATTATACACCACCACTAGGGGGAGATCACTACATACACATTATACACCACCACTAGGAGGAGCTCACTACATACACATTATACACCACCACTAGGGGGAGATCACTACATACACATTATACACCACCACTAGGAGGAGATCACTACATACACATTATACACCACCACTAGGGGGAGCTCACTACATACACATTATACACCACCACTAGGAGGAGATCACTACATACACATTATACACCACCACTAGGAGGAGATCACTACATACACATTATACACCACCACTAGGGGGAGCTCACTATATACAGATTATACACCACCACTAGGGGGAGGTCACTACATACACATTATACACCACCACTAGGGGGGATCACTACATACAGATTATACACCACCACTAGGGGGAGATCACTACATACACATTATACACCACCACTAGGAGGAGATCATTACATACAGATTATACACCACCACTAGGGGGAGCTCACTCGATACAGATCTCTCAGGGAACTATACATAGCACTTGCTGCAGAGACCACAGAGCACAGCAGTGTGAGTACAATATGTAGCACAGGTTGCAGTCTGGGTGGTCGCACCAGTGCAGCATTGCCGGGTCTGATCTCTTGTTGGGTGACATGGCCGCTCCTTCCTACTCGGATCCTTTCATCTTTCGCAGAAGCGATGATCAATAATCAGATATAATAATCGCTGGGTCAGGAATGACAAGAATCCCTTCAAAGCGACATTGAGGATCTGACATTATAAACCAGGAGACATAAGTGTGCGACAGAGATCACAGGGATAATCCCTGCTCCTGAGGCCGGTGGAATCACGTGGAGCGCTGCCAGGTGCTGCGGCTGCTGCGCTCAATCTGCCCCATGAAATACGAGCGCCCTGGGTGCAGCGTGTGCCGAGGATCCGTCACCAGGCGCCGCGGCTCGGATGATCTATGGACGCCTTGGCGTATCTGGGTGGGCAGAGCGCTCATCCTGTACCTGCTGAGCCCCACACGGATTCCTCAGCACAGAAAGGTCACAGCCAAGGTCATCGTCCGGCCGCAGGGTGCAGCAACGAGACCAGAGACTTATAATGATGATACAGCGCCATTCCTCTAATCCATCATAATCCACGGCCAGAGTCTACCTGGTAACCCTTACACTGCCAGAACCTTTATTATTCTGGGTTGCCTGAAATGTAAGCAGATGCAGCAGTAACTCCGAACATACCTCCATTATTGGCCCTAAGATCTCCAATCCTGGCATTCACAGGGCCCCTATATGGTCCTACAGTGTAGATGGGGCCCTATATGGTTCTGCAGTGTAGTCTGGGCCCCTATATGGTCCTACAGTGTAGATGGGGCCCCTATATGGTCCTACAGTGTAGATGGGGCCCTATATGGTTCTGCAGTGTAGATGGGGCCCTATATGGTTCTGCAGTGTAGATGGGGCCCTATATGGTCCTACAGTGTAGATGGGGCCCCTATATGGTCCTACAGTGTAGATGGGGCCCTATATGGTTCTGCAGTGTAGATGGGGCCCTATATGGTTCTACAGTGTAGATGGGGCCCCTATATGGTCCTACAGTGTAGATGGGGCCCTATATGGTTCTGCAGTGTAGTCTGGGCCCCTATATGGTCCTACAGTGTAGATGGGGCCGCTATATGGGTCTGCAGTGTTGATGGGACCCTTTATGATCCTACAGTATAGATGGGGCCCTATATGTTCCTACATTGTAGTTGGGGTCCCATTATCAGCGCCTCCTCCTCTGCTCCCAGGTGTTACGGTTATGTTGATGACTCTGTGACATGATGATACGTCACTGTCTGGATATTACGTGGGTTAAGAAGAATAATTAAAATCTTGGTTGAATGATATCGATGAAGCAATAAGTGGAGCGGGAATTTTATATGAAAATCTATAAGTGTCACAGCGATCACTGCGGCCATTGTACCTCATTGTATCCACATCAGTGTCAGGTGTGTCCACTTACACGGACCCATAGTGGGCGGCACTAGGACCTAGGAGCAGACATCGGGAGGGAAGGAAATAACCTGGTCTGGGGTCTGCCATGTAATAATAATACAGCGGTCTGGGGTCTGATAATAACCTAGCTCTATGGTCTAGGGTCTGAGGTTACTATCCTTATATTAATATATCTGTATGGTCCGGGGTCTGGTATAAGGATCTAGGCAGGGGAGTGATAGTAATGTAGGGATCTGGACTGGGGTCTGATAGTAACCTAGCTCTATGGTCTGGGGTCTGATATTAATATAAGGATAGTTATGTATGGATCTGGACTGGGGTCTGATATTAATATAAGGATAGTTATATATGGATCTGGACTGGGGTCTGATATTAATATAAGGATAGTTATGTAGGGATCTGGACTGGGGTCTGATATTAATATAAGGATAGTTATGTAGGGATCTGGACTGGGGTCTGATATTAATATGAGGATAGTTATGTAGGGATCTGGACTGGGGTCTGATATTAATATAAGGATAGTTATATATGGATCTGGACTGGGGTCTGATATTAATATAAGGATAGTTATGTATGGATCTGGACTGGGGTCTGATATTAATATAAGGATAGTTATGTAGGGATCTGGACTGGGGTCTGATATTAATATAAGGATAGTTATGTAGGGATCTGGACTGGGGTCTGATAGTAACCTAGCTCTATGGTCTGGGGTCTGATATTAATATAAGGATAGTTATGTAGGGATCTGGACTGGGGTCTGATATTAATATAAGGATAGTTATGTAGGGATCTGGACTGGGGTCTGATATTAATATAAGGATAGTTATGTAGGGATCTGGACTGGGGTCTGATATTAATATTGGTGTCTGGGGAAAGACCATGACAGAAGAACATGGAGGAACATAACAGAATGGGGAAGCACATGGCAGGACCCCCCCTCCCCCCCTTTCTCTGCCGCAGTTACCCCGACCTCCGGCGGAGGAGCTTCCCCTGTAATTGGGCGGGGGCCTCCCGCCGCGGCAATCTCTGCTGTTTGTGTGAAACGTAAATTTCATTTTCCTGATTAATAATCGCCCAATGCGGCGGCTTCCTGCGCTGACTGCCCCCCCGCCGACATGTTTTTTCTGCTTTGCATTAATAATATATGAGCTGGGATATTATTATATCACAGGAACGTTTTCTCTGCACAATTTTAGGTTTTTTTTAATATAAATTGCCTCTTCTGAGACATTCCCCGCATTGTATAATTCTGTAACTTTTTCGTGATTTTGTGTTCATCAAGATCTCTGATTGCTGTCAGTAAACTCATTTATTTCATTACACCCAGAAGCCGAGCCCTTGTTGTGTCCTTCTCGTAGCTTAGGAGTCGTTACAACCTGCACTGATACATTGTAACAAACTATCAGAACTAGAGAAAAATTCCAGCAGATGGTTGTAAAAATCCACACCTGTCTGTACCCCACCCTCCAGGATTGTCTCCTGCTCTCCGAGGCTTCCAGTCTTCCAGTTCCAAAAAGCAGAAAATCCCTTTAAAAACCCTGGAAGAAGAGATAAGACTCCAGATTTCACCGGCCAACAGTCACCCGAACCCATATATTCTTGTCTCCATAGTTCAGACCTCTGCTTGTTGTCAGCTGAGAGTTTGTTACAATTGTATCTGGTCCTGGCAGCCCTCTGCAGTGTGGACTCCCGGCTGATACATTCACCCTGCACTGATACAATGTAACAATTAGCAGTTTTGGCAAATTTTATCATTTTTATCATCATATTTTGGGTAAATTACTATATTTTTGTATACATAAGGACACCCAACTTACAGACGACCCTAGTTACAGACGGATCCCTCTCTGGATGCTCCCAGGTTACAATAATCAGCTGTAAGGTGTCTGTAATGAAGCTTCATGGATAATCCTTGGTCCCATTATAACAAAAACTTTGGAAAATCCAATTGTCACTGGGGCAAAATTTTTTTTGTCTGGAGCTACAATTATAAAATATACAGTTCCGACTTACATACAGATTCAACTTAAGTACAAAACAAAGAAACCAATCTTGTACGTAACGTCGGTGGCACTTACTTTCCTAATCTGTAAGTTTTGGAGTACGGAGGGGGAGGTGAGATCTGTGTAAGGTTTGGGTTTCCTCCGGCAGCGCTGGTTCCTGATCCGCTCGCCGTTACTTTCATCTCCCTCCGTCTTCTAATAAATCTTTGCGTTTGATTTGCCACTGATCTGTCTCCTTTGAACAACTGTAACTTTATGTGGAGCATCAATATTGTGTGACGGCTTCTTGTCACAGTGAGGAATGACACGATGACAAATCCCCCTCCGAGACGCAAACTGTTGACATTGCGAAGATCTACCCCACAAAATATTGATTGTGGAGCCATTAAGAGCAGGAAAGTTTCTGTGGAGGGGCCGAGGGGATAAACTAGTTTGTCTTCTATAATTTATCGGGAAGGACGGGGGCTGCGGAGTCGCCGCCTGTGATGTGCGAGCAGCAAGTCTTCCATCATCAAGGAAACGTCTCCACTTTGATGTCTCCCTGTTACAGGTGCAACGTCCAAGCCCCGACACATGGAAGACGTAATGAGGCGAGGAGTCTGCGAGGTGTCTGTGCCTCACCGGGTTATGTCAGGTCTACAGGAAGGGAAACTTGTGCAATCATGTAACTGGAGACATGTGCAATCAGAACATTGATGTAGTAGTAGCAGCAGGACTGTGATATGTGGATTTGTATTCCAGGGCTTTAGCTTCTGCAAGTGCATTGGAGGCCTGTCCTCACACTACTGTTCTCTGTGCTTTGTGCTCTCTACAGACTGTGTTAGTTATTGACCCTGTGTAATCAGACCCTTGTGTACATTGTTAGTAGCAGCAGGACTGTGATATATGAATTTATATCTCAGGATTGTAGTTTCTCCAAGTAACCTAGTGGTGTTTCCTCACACTGCTGTGCTTTTAGCTTACAGGCCTCTTCCCTCCAAGTTAAAGCTGTAGCAGACTTCTGGTTGAATACTTCAGCAATCACTCAGGAGATGTGAATCATCTTAAAGGGGTATTCCTCCCATGAAGACAAGATTCTTTAATGTACTCAGTACGACAAAATAACACATTGTCTAATTCTGTTAAAAAAATACAGCATTTCCCAGATATAATTCCAAACCCGCAATTTTCATTTGCCCTGGGTTCTGACCCTAAATCAGAAGTTTAGGGTCGGACAGGACATTTTATCCTCCTGCATGCTGGCTGTAATGAGCTCCTATCTGCAGCAGCCCCTCCCCTGCAATTCAAGACAAGCTCACACACAGACACTGACTTCCTGCCGGCAAGCAACAGCCTGAGAAGAGTAAATCTACAAGCTACAGGGAGATAAGGTCTTTATCCAGGGGGGATATATCACAGCAGTGAGGACACAGCAGTGAGAGGACACAGTAGTGTGAGGACACAGCAGGGTGAGGACACAGCAGGGTGAGGGCACAGTAGGGTGAGGATACAGCAGGGTGAGGGCACAGTAGGGTGAGGACACAGCAGGGTGAGGACACAGCAGGGTGAGGACACAGCAGGGTGAGGGCACAGTAGGGTGAGGATACAGCAGGGTGAGGGCGTAGTAGGGTGAGGACACAGCAGGGTGAGGACACAGCAGGGTGAGGACACAGCAGGGTGAGGACACAGCAGGGTGAGGGCACAGTAGGGTGAGGACACAGCAGGGTGAGGACACAGCAGGGTAAGGACACAGTAGTCTGAGGACACAGAAGTGTGAGGACACAGCAGGTTGAGGATACAGCAGGGTGAGGATACAGCAGGGTGAGGACACAGCAGGGTGAGGACACAGCAGGGAGAGGACACAGTAGTGTGAGGACACAGCAGGGTGAGGACACAACAGGGTGAAGACACAGCAGTGTGAGGACACAGCAGGTGAGGACACAGCAGTGAGAGGACACAGTAGTGTGAGGACACAGCAGGGTGAGGACACAACAGGGTGAAGACACAGCAGTGTGAGGACACAGTAGTGTGAGGAGACAGCAGGGTGAGGACACAGCAGGGTGAGGACACAGTAGGGTGAGGACACAGCAGGGTGAGGACACAGCAGGGTGAAGACACAGCAGTGTGAGGGCACAGTAGGGTGAGGACACAGCAGTGTGAGGATACAGCAGGGTAAGGACACAGCAGGGTAAGGACACAGCAGGGTGAGGACACAGCAGGGTGAGGACACAGCAGGGTTAGGACACAGCAGGGTAAGGACACAGCAGGGTAAGGACACAGTAGTGTGAGGACACAGCAGTGTGAGGGCACAGCAGGGTGAGGACACAACAGGGTGAAGACACAGCAGTGTGAGGACACAGTAGTGTGAGGAGACAGCAGGGTGAGGACACAGCAGGGTGAGGACACAACAGGGTGAAGACACAGCAGTGTGAGGACACAGCAGTGTGAGGAGACAGCAGGGTGAGGACACAGTAGGGTGAGGACACAGTAGTGTGAGGAGACAGCAGGGTGAGGACACAGCAGGGTGAGGACACAGTAGGGTGAGGACACAGCAGGGTGAGGACACAGCAGGGTGAAGACACAGCAGTGTGAGGGCACAGTAGGGTGAGGACACAGCAGTGTGAGGATACAGCAGGGTAAGGACACAGCAGGGTAAGGACACAGCAGGGTGAGGACACAGCAGGGTGAGGACACAGCAGGGTTAGGACACAGCAGGGTAAGGACACAGCAGGGTAAGGACACAGTAGTGTGAGGACACAGCAGTGTGAGGGCACAGCAGGGTGAGGACACAACAGGGTGAAGACACAGCAGTGTGAGGACACAGTAGTGTGAGGAGACAGCAGGGTGAGGACACAGCAGGGTGAGGACACAACAGGGTGAAGACACAGCAGTGTGAGGACACAGCAGTGTGAGGAGACAGCAGGGTGAGGACACAGTAGGGTGAGGACACAGTAGGGTGAGGAGACAGCAGGGTGAGGACACAGCAGGGTGAGGACACAGCAGGGTGAGGACACAGCAGGGTAAGGACACAGCAGGGTGAGGACACAGCAGGGTTAGGACACAGCAGGGTGAGGACACATCAGGGTGAGGACACAGCAGGGTGAGGAGACAGCAGGGTGAGGACACAGCAGGTGAGGACACAGCAGGGTGAGGACACAGCAGGGTGAGGACACCGCAGTGTGAGGACACAGTAGGGTGAGGACACAGCAGGGTAAGGACACAGTAGGGTGAGGACACAGCAGGGTGAGGACACAGCAGGGTGAGGACACAGCAGGGTAAGGACACAGTAGGGTGAGGACACAGTAGGGTGAGGACACAGCAGGGTGAGGACACAGCAGGGTGAGGACACAGCAGGGTGAGGACACAGCAGGTGAGGACACAGCAGTGTGAGGAGACAGCAGGGTGAGGACACAGCAGGGTGAGGACACAGCAGGGTGAAGACACAGCAGTGTGAGGACACAGTAGGGTGAGGACACAGCAGGGTGAGGACACAGCAGGGTAAGGACACAGTAGGGTGAGGACACAACAGGGTGAGGACACAGCAGGGTGAAGACACAGCAGTGTGAGGAGACAGCAGGGTGAGGACACAGCAGGTGAGGACACAGCAGGGTGAGGACACAGCAGGGTGAGGACACCGCAGTGTGAGGACACAGTAGGGTGAGGACACAGCAGGGTAAGGACACAGTAGGGTGAGGACACAGCAGGGTGAGGACACAGCAGGGTGAGGACACAGCAGGGTAAGGACACAGTAGGGTGAGGACACAGTAGGGTGAGGACACAGCAGGGTGAGGACACAGCAGGGTGAGGACACAGCAGGGTGAGGACACAGCAGGTGAGGACACAGCAGTGTGAGGAGACAGCAGGGTGAGGACACAGCAGGGTGAGGACACAGCAGGGTGAAGACACAGCAGTGTGAGGACACAGTAGGGTGAGGACACAGCAGGGTGAGGACACAGCAGGGTAAGGACACAGTAGGGTGAGGACACAACAGGGTGAGGACACAGCAGGGTGAAGACACAGCAGTGTGAGGAGACAGCAGGGTGAGGACACAGCAGGTGAGGACACAGCAGGGTGAGGACACAGCAGGGTGAGGACACCGCAGTGTGAGGACACAGTAGGGTGAGGACACAGCAGGGTAAGGACACAGTAGGGTGAGGACACAGCAGGGTGAGGACACAGCAGGGTGAGGACACAGCAGGGTGAGGACACAGCAGGGTAAGGACACAGTAGGGTGAGGACACAGCAGGGTGAGGACACAGCAGGGTGAGGACACAGCAGGGTGAGGACACAGCAGGTGAGGACACAGCAGGGTGAGGACACAGCAGGGTGAGGACACAGCAGTGTGAGGACACAACCTTAGAGTACTTGTATATTTCAATAAGTCAGGAAAGGTAAATACTCCTGGGGTAGATTTCTTGGCTCCCCAATAGGAGAACCAGGACTGGTCCAGGACCCCATACACAGGCACCTTGGATAGAGGTCCGCTTCCCCTCCCCAATTCCTGACCATGGCCATCAGTACCTGCTCCCAATCCTCAGAGGACTTGGCGAGGGCCCCTACTCATCTGGCCTAGAGAAGACGGATGGAGTTTCCATTGTGATTGAATAAACATTAATTGCTAGAATTGAATCTCTAGGAGGCAGCAGAATTGCAGTTGCAGCTTTGGGTGTGACTGGAGCACACAGGATGACAATGTGATAAATATTTACCCCCTGGCTGATTATTACAGATACATAGAGTGTGCGACATCTCCTGATAATTGGGATTTTCCCGGCTTGATGTGCAGGGGACGCGGCGCAGTATAACATGCGTCTGTCTGACATCTCCGATTCATCCGGTGCATAAACATTGGCGCTGATGGCTCTTCTGTCTACCTGGAGTCACGTCACTGTCGATTTCCCGGAGCTTTTGTTCCCAGCGGAATTTATTATAACTGCGCTGAACTCTCCTACCTGTGTGATTTTAGATGACAGGTTAAATGGCGCAGCGATTGATTGGGGTGAATATATGGGCAGGAGCGCGGCTGATGTGACTGCTAATAGAGAGCTGAAGGCGGAGGAGAAGGGCACCCTGGGAAGACATCGCGGGCGGGGAGGGGGGGCGCCGGGGGCGCCAGGGGGAAGGGGGGGGGACTATGGGGTATTCAGCACATGACAAGAGCCGGAGATGTATTACATGATGTTCCAGACTGCAGGAGCTGCGCCCTATGTGGGGTATAAGGACCTTGGACGCCTGGGGGGTCCTGAATCCAGGGTTTAACTACTAGGATTGGACAAAATAAAGATCCGTCTTGTTGGGAAACTCTTCCCCATATATAATATATTCATAGTGATTGAGAGCCTAACACCACATCCATAGGTTCACTGCTGCTCCTACCCAGTGATGTAGGAAGGACCTGTACAGGACCTTATACATTGCTGAATGACATCTTGTATCATACAAATACCTGCACCCAGAGGGGAAGGGGCTGGGGACATCTGCTTTATAAACCCATAGAAACTGAGGCAGGACCTGACAACAAGAGCAACACATGACTATAGATGTGCAGGACCTGATACCAAGGGAAACACATGACTATAGAGGTGCAGGACCTGATACCAAGGGAAACACATGACTATAGATGTGCAGGACCTGATACCAAGGGAAACACATGACTATAGAGGTGCAGGACCTGATACCAAGGGAATCACATGACTATAGATGTGCAGGACCTGATACCAAGAGAAACACATGACTATAGATGTGCAGGACCTGATACCAAGAGAAACACATGACTATAGATGTGCAGGACCTGATACCAAGGGAAACACATGACTATAGATGTGCAGGACCTTATACCCAGAGAATCACATGACTATAGATGTGCAGGACCTGATACCAAGGGAAACACATGACTATAGAGGTGCAGGACCTGATACCAAGAGAATCACATGACTATAGATGTGCAGGACCTGATACCAAGGGAAACACATGACTATAGAGGTGCAGGACCTGATACCAAGGGAAACACATGACTATAGATGTGCAGGACCTGATACCAAGGGAATCACATGACTATAGATGTGCAGGACCTGATACCAAGGGAAACACATGACTATAGATGTGCAGGACCTGATACCAAGAGAATCACATGACTATAGATGTGCAGGACCTGATACCAAGGGAAACACATGACTATAGAGGTGCAGGACCTGATACCAAGAGAATCACATGACTATAGATGTGCAGGACCTGATACCAAGGGAAACACATGACTATAGAGGTGCAGGACCTGATACCAAGAGAATCACATGACTATAGATGTGCAGGACCTGATACCAAGGGAAACACATGACTATAGAGGTGCAGGACCTGATACCAAGAGAAACACATGACTATAGATGTGCAGGACCTGATACCAAGGGAATCACATGACTATAGATGTGCAGGACCTGATACCAAGGGAAACACATGACTATAGATGTGCAGGACCTGATACCAAGGGAAACACATGACTATAGATGTGCAGGACCTGATACCAAGAGAAACACAGGACTATAGATGTGCAGGACCTGATACCAAGGGAAACACATGACTATAGATGTGCAGGACCTGATACCAAGAGAATCACATGACTATAGATGTGCAGGACCTCCTACCAAGGGAATCACATGACTATAGATGTGCAGGACCTGATACCAAGGGAAACACATGACTATAGATGTGCAGGACCTGATACCAAGGGAAACACATGACTATAGATGTGCAGGACCTGATACCAAGAGAATCACATGACTATAGATGTGCAGGACCTCCTACCAAGGGAATCACATGACTATAGATGTGCAGGACCTGATACCAAGGGAAACACATGACTATAGAGGTGCAGGACCTGATACCAAGGGAAACACATGACTATAGATGTGCAGGACCTGATACCAAGAGAATCACATGACTATAGATGTGCAGGACCTGATACCAAGGGAAACACATGACTATAGATGTGCAGGACCTGATACCAAGAGAATCACATGACTATAGATGTACAGGACCTGATACCAAGAGAATCACATGAATATAGATGTGCAGGACCTGATACCAAGAGAATCACATGACTATAGATGTGCAGGACCTGATACCAAGAGAATCACATGACTATAGATGTGCAGGACCTGATACCATGGGAAACACATGACTATAGATGTGCAGGACCTGATACCCAGAGAAACACATGACTATAGATGTGCAGGACCTGATACCAAGGGAAACACATGACTATAGATGTGCAGAACCTGATACCAAGAGAAACACATGACTATAGAGGTGCATGACCTGATACCCAGAGAAACACATGACTATAGATGTGCAGAACCTGATACCAAGAGAAACACATGACTATAGAGGTGCAGGACCTGATACCAAGAGAAACACATGACTATAGATGTGCAGGACCTGATACCAAGAGAAACACATGACTATAGATGTGCAGGACCTGATACCATGGGAAACACATGACTATAGATGTGCAGGACCTGATACCAAGAGAAACACATGACTATAGATGTGCAGGACCTGATACCAAGAGAAACACATGACTATAGAGGTGCAGGACCTGATACCAAGAGAATCACATGACTATAGATGTGCAAGACCTGAAACCAAGAGAAACACATGACTATAGATGTGCAGGACCTGATACCAAGGGAATCACAGGACTATAGATGTGCAGGACCTGATACCAAGAGAATCACATGACTATAGATGTGCAGGACCTGATACCAAGAGAATCACATGACAATAGATGTGCAGGACCTGATACCAAGGGAATCACAGGACTATAGATGTGCAGGACCTGATACCAAGAGAAACATATGACTATAGATGTGCAGGACCTGATACCCAGAGAAACACATGACTATAGATGTGCAGGACCTGATACCAAAAGAACCACATGACTATAGATGTGCAGGACCTGATACCAAGGGAATCACATGACTATAGATGTGCAGGACCTGATACCCAGAGAAACACATGACTATAGATGTGCAGGACCTGATACCAAGAGAATCACATGACTATAGATGTGCAGGACCTGATACCAAGAGAATCACATGACTTCAGAGGTGCAGGACCTGTTACCAAGAGAATCACATGACTATAGAGGTGCAGGACCTGATACCAAGGGAATCACATGACTATAGATGTGCAGGACCTGATACCAAGAGAATCACATGACTATAGATGTGTAGGACCTGATACCAAGAGAATCACATGACTATAGATGTGCAGGACCTGATACCAAGGGAAACACATGACTATAGATGTGCAGGACCTGATACCAAGGGAAACACATGACTATAGATGTGCAGGACCTGATACCAAGAGAATCACATGACTATAGATGTGCAGGACCTGATACCAAGGGAAACACATGACTATAGATGTGCAGGACCTGATACCAAGAGAAACACATGACTATAGATGTGCAGGACCTGATACCAAGGGAAACACATGACTATAGATGTGCAGGATCTGATACCAAGAGAATCACATGACTTCAGAGGTGCAGGACCTGTTACCAAGAGAATCACATGACTATAGAGGTGCAGGACCTGATACCAAGGGAAACACATGACTATAGATGTGCAGGACCTGATACCAAGAGAATCACATGACTATAGATGTGCAGGACCTGATACCAAGAGAATCACATGACTATAGATGTGCAGGACCTGATACCAAGGGAAACACATGACTATAGATGTGCAGGACCTGATACCAAGAGAATCACATGACTATAGATGTGCAGGACCTGATACCAAGAGAATCACATGACTATAGATGTGCAGGACCTGATACCAAGAGAATCACATGACTATAGATGTGCAGGACCTGATACCAAGAGAATCACATGACTATAGATGTGCAGGACCTGATACCAAGAGAATCACATGACTATAGATGTGCAGGACCTGATACCATGGGAAACACATGACTATAGATGTGCAGGACCTGATACCCAGAGAAACACATGACTATAGATGTGCAGGACCTGATACCAAGGGAAACACATGACTATAGATGTGCAGAACCTGATACCAAGAGAAACACATGACTATAGAGGTGCAGGACCTGATACCCAGAGAAACACATGACTATAGATGTGCAGAACCTGATACCAAGAGAAACACATGACTATAGAGGTGCAGGACCTGATACCAAGAGAAACACATGACTATAGAGGTGCAGGACCTGATACCAAGAGAAACACATGACTATAGATGTGCAGGACCTGATACCAAGAGAAACACATGACTATAGATGTGCAGGACCTGATACCAAGAGAAACACATGACTATAGATGTGCAGGACCTGATACCAAGAGAAACACATGACTATAGATGTGCAGGACCTGATACCAAGGGAATCACAGGACTATAGATGTGCAGGACCTGATACCAAGAGAATCACATGACTATAGATGTGCAGGACCTGATACCAAGAGAATCACATGACAATAGATGTGCAGGACCTGATACCAAGGGAATCACAGGACTATAGATGTGCAGGACCTGATACCAAGAGAAACATATGACTATAGATGTGCAGGACCTGATACCAAGGGAATCACAGGACTATAGATGTGCAGGACCTGATACCCAGAGAAACACATGACTATAGATGTGCAGGACCTGATACCAAAAGAACCACATGACTATAGATGTGCAGGACCTGATACCAAGGGAATCACATGACTATAGATGTGCAGGACCTGATACCCAGAGAGACACATGACTATAGATGTGCAGGACCTGATACCAAGGGAATCACATGACTATAGATGTGCAGGACCTGATACCCAGAGAATCACATGACTATAGATGTGCAGGACCTGATACCAAGAGAATCACATGACTTCAGAGGTGCAGGACCTGTTACCA
Source organism: Engystomops pustulosus (assembly GCF_040894005.1). Taxonomy (NCBI): domain Eukaryota; kingdom Metazoa; phylum Chordata; class Amphibia; order Anura; family Leptodactylidae; genus Engystomops; species Engystomops pustulosus. Next base: position 4,003,685 of record NC_092420.1, read on the forward strand.
AGAGAATCACATGACTATAGAGGTGCAGGACCTGATACCAAGGGAATCACATGACTATAGATGTGCAGGACCTGATACCAAGAGAATCACATGACTATAGATGTGCAGGACCTGATACCAAGAGAATCACATGACTTCAGAGGTGCAGGACCTGTTACCAAGAGAATCACATGACTATAGAGGTGCAGGACCTGATACCAAGGGAATCACATGACTATAGATGTGCAGGACCTGATACCAAGAGAATCACATGACTATAGATGTGTAGGACCTGATACCAAGAGAATCACATGACTATAGATGTGCAGGACCTGATACCAAGAGAATCACATGACTATAGATGTGCAGGACCTGATACCAAGGGAAACACATGACTATAGATGTGCAGGACCTGATACCAAGAGAAACACATGACTATAGATGTGCAGGACCTGATACCCAGAGAATCACATGACTATAGATGTGCAGGACCTGATACCAAGAGAAACACATGACTATAGATGTGCAGGACCTGATACCAAGGGAATCACATGACTATAGATGTGCAGGACCTGATACCAAGAGAAACACATGACTATAGATGTGCAGGACCTGATACCAAGAGAAACACATGACTATAGATGTGCAGGACCTGATACCAAGAGAAACACATGACTATAGATGTGCAGGACCTGATACCAAGGGAATCACAGGACTATAGATGTGCAGGACCTGATACCAAGGGAATCACAGGACTATAGATGTGCAGATGAAGATGGTGATTTTTCTTGTTGCCAAAAAAGTTGGAATTCTGTAACATAGGAGTTTTTAGACAAATATTGCACACGTCTATCCTCAGATTTTGGATCCCATGTGTGTTTATCCAAATGTATCCCCTTTTGGAAAGTTTTTTCACACATTTCGTTTTTTTTGCCGATTACCGCGCAATCTGTCACAGAAATTGAAAAAAAAACAAGGACAAATCAATGTCATTTATCCTGGGGAATCCCATTCAAGATTTTTAAGTTGCCCCCCTGGGGGTGGGGGGAGGGGTCTGTGTTTGGTATCACTGGATAGATTTTTTTTTTAAATACTTGAGACTTATATTTTGTGTTTTTTTTATATGATGTGTATTTCACAACATACTTCACCATCCTGACGTTTTTGTTCCCCCCTCCTGCCTCCTGCCCTCCACATCCTTGTTTTCTAGATCTCTTCTTGCTTTCAATGAATTGAAACATTTGTAATTTACATTCAGAGACAAAACCCCCTTATTGTAAGGTCATCCTGCATCAGCTGCATCAGAAATGATATGAGCCTCCAGTCCTGGAGAGGGGAGAGATTCATCCTACAGAGCATTATCTACACCGATACATTGTAACAAACTGCAGCTCTGTGAACAGCAAGCAAAGATCTTGAAAACGGTGCACACTTGAAGCATCGGAGTAGGGAGCAGTAGACTTTAGTCTGATATTTAGAGGGAGCAGTGCATTAGCGGGTCCGGAGATGTAACGGGGGTCCCAGAAATCCATAATCTGCCCCTGGCAGTGCAGATCTGCAGGGGGCGTCGCGTGCCCCTCGCTGCTGCGTCGTATTGGCCGCTCGCTCTCGCCATGAGAACAGATCTGAGATGAAATTCCTGCTGACTCAGTATAACCGGCGGTGGGTGGGGGATGGATGCGGGTGACGGGGCGCCTGGTGCCTCATTTTACTTTTAAAGTTAATCCCGGGTGCTGGCTTGGCGCTGGGATTGATTCTGCCCATCAGCGGCTGCTGAGACGCGGTAATGGCGGCGCCCCGTCCGTTGTTCTCGCGGCCGCGCTCCGTCACTCACTCCACAAATTGGATGAAATTGAATATTTATACTCGCTGGATATTGGAGAAGTTACTCGTGATTATCTCACTTCATGTCGACATCTTTCTCAGCGCTTCTTGGAAAGTCGTAAATCTGTCACCATTTATTTCCCCGCTCGGCGTCCTGTGCCCGGGAAACACCTTGGCAGAATACTGATGAGCGCCGGCGCGGGCGGGAAATGAACGGCCGCTCCGGGATAATTGTCTTGTGTTCTGCTGCCTGATGTTCTAGTTTACAGAAAGTATTGAGTGGATGGACGGGATCCAAACACAACTGCACCCGGGGCTCATCCCACTGCTGGCGGCTCTTACCCCCGACCCCCAGCTCCTGCAAGAGGATAGAGGCCATGTATAGGGTACCCCCTATATACACATAACCCTATACACCTCTATGATATATACCCTATATACACATAACCCTATACACCTCTATGATATATACCCTATATACACATAACCCTATACACCTCTATGATATATACCCTATATACACATAACCCTATACACCTCTATGATATATACCCTATATACACATAACCCTATACTCCTCTATGATATATACCCTATATACACATAACCCTATACACCTCTATGATATATACCCTATATACACATAACCCTATACACCTCTATGATATATACCCTATATACACATAACCCTATACTCCTCTATGATATATACCCTATATACACATAACCCTATACACCTCTATGATATATACCCTATATACACATAACCCTATACACCTCTATGATATATACCCTATATACACATAACCCTATACACCTCTATGATATATACCCTATATACACATAACCCTATACACCTCTATGATATATACCCTATATACACATAACCCTATACACCTCTATGATATATACCCTATATACACATAACCCTATACACCTCTATGATATATACCCTATATACACATAACCCTATACACCTCTATGATATATACCCTATATACACATAACCCTATACACCTCTATGATATATACCCTATATACACATAACCCTATACACCTCTATGATATATACCCTATATACACATAACCCTATACACCTCTATGATATATACCCTATATACACATAACCCTATACTCCTCTATGATATATACCCTATATACACATAACCCTATACACCTCTATGATATATACCCTATATACACATAACCCTATACACCTCTATGATATATACCCTATATACACATAACCCTATACACCTCTATGATATATACCCTATATACACATAACCCTATACACCTCTATGATATATACCCTATATACACATAACCCTATACACCTCTATGATATATACCCTATATACACATAACCCTATACACCTCTATGATATATACCCTATATACACATAACCCTATACACCTCTATGATATATACCCTATATACACATAACCCTATACACCTCTATGATATATACCCTATATACACATAACCCTATACACCTCTATGATATATACCCTATATACACATAACCCTATACACCTCTATGATATATACCCTATATACACATAACCCTATACACCTCTATGATATATACCCTATATACACATAACCCTATACACCTCTATGATATATACCCTATATACACATAACCCTATACACCTCTATGATATATACCCTATATACACATAACCCTATACACCTCTATGATATATACCCTATATACACATAACCCTATACACCTCTATGATATATACCCTATATACACATAACCCTATACACCTCTATGATATATACCCTATATACACATAACCCTATACACCTCTATGATATATACCCTATATACACATAACCCTATACACCTCTATGATATATACCCTATATACACATAACCCTATACACCTCTATGATATATACCCTATATACACATAACCCTATACATCTCTATGTTTTACACCCTATATATACATTACCCTATATAACTCTATAGGATAGACCCTATATACACATAACCCTATACATCTCTAGGTACTGACCCTATATATAGGTTACCCTGCACTCCTCTGTGGGATACAGCCTGTATTCACATTACATGACAACTCTATGGGACAGACCCTATATACACATAGCCCTATACACATGTTACTCTGACATCAGGATGCGGGGCAGCAGTTCTCATCCTTCCTAATGCTGTGACCTTTTAATACAGTTCCTCATGTTGTGGTGATTCAGTAGCCAGTAGTCACAGTAATCCCCCCCAGTAGCCAGAAATCAGTGATACCCCCGAAGCCAGCAGTCACAGTGATGCCCCCTGTAGACAGTAGTAACATTGATGCACCCTATAGACAGTTGTCACAGTGATGCCCCCAGTAACCAGTAGTTACAGTTACCCTTCCATTAACCAGTAATCAAAGTGATCCCCCAGTAGCCAGAAGTCACAGTGATGCCACCTGCAAGCAGTAGTCACAGTGATTCCTCCTGTAGCCAGTAGTCAAAGAAATACCCCAGTAATCACAGTGATACCCCCAGTAGTCACAGTGATGCCCCCTGTAGACGGTAGTAACATTGATGCACCCTATAGACAGTTGTCACAGCGATGCCCCCAGTAACCAGTAATTACAATTACCCTTCCAGTAGCCAGTAATCAAAGTGATCCCACAGTAGCCAGAAGGCACAGTGTTACCACCTGTAGCCAGTAGTCACAGTGATGCCACCAGTAGCCACTAGTCACAATGATGCCCCCAGTAGTCACAATGATGCTCCTAGTAATCACAAGGACGACTCCCGCAGCCAGTAGTCACAGTGATGCCGCCAGTAGTCCCAGTGATGCCTCTGTAGCCAGTATTCATAGTGATGCCCCCTGTAGCCAGAAGTCACAGTGATGCCCCCAGTAACCAGTAGTTACAGTTACCCTCCCATTAGCCAGTAGTCAAAGTGATCCCCCAGTAGCCAGAAGTCACAGTGATGCCACCTGCAGTCAGTAGTCACAGTGATTCCTCCTGTAGCCAGTAGTCAAAGAAATACCCCAGTAATCACAGTGATACCCCCAGTAGTCACAGTGATGCCCCCTGTAGACAGTAGTAACATTGATGCACTCTATAGACAGTTGTCACAGCGATTCCCCCAGTAACCAGTAGTTACAATTACCCTCCCAGTAGCCAGTAATCAAAGTGATCCCCCAGTAGCCAGAAGGCACAGTGATGCCACCAGTAGCCACTAGTCACAATGATGCCCCCAGTAGTCACAATGATGCTCCCAGTAGTCACAAGGACGACTCCAGCAGCCAGTAGTCACAGTGATGCCCCTGTAGCCAGTATTCATAGTGATGCCCCTGTAGCCAGTATTCGTAATGCCCCCTGTAGCCAGAAGTCACAGTGATTCCCCCAGTAACCAGTAGTTACAGCCACCCACCCAGTAGCCAGTAGTCAAGGTGATCCCCCAGTATCCAGAAGTCACAGTGATGCCGTCTGCAGTCATTAGTCATAGTGATGCCCAAGTAGCCAGTAGTCACAATGATGCCCCCAGTAGTCACAATGATGCTCCCAGTAGTCAAAATGATGCTACTAGCAGTCACAAGGATGACTCCAGTAGCCAGTAGTCACAGTGATGCCCCCAGTAGCCAGTAGTCACAGTGATGCCCCTTGTCGCCAGTAGTCACAGTTATGCTCTCTGTATCCCATAGCCACAGTGATGCCGCCAGTAGTCAGTAGTCACAGTGATGCTCCTTGTAGTCAGTAGTAACAGTGACGCACCCAGTAGCATGTAGTCACAGGTACCCTCCCAGTAGCTAGCGGTCACAGTGATCTTCCAGTAGCCAGAAGTCACAGTGATGTCCCCCTTCAGCCAGTAGTCACAGTGATGCTCCCAGTAGCCGCTAGTAACAGTGTTGCCTCCAGTAGTCATAGTGATGCCCCTTGTAGTCACATTGTTTCCCCTAGTAGTCACAAAGATGCCCCCAGTAGTCACAAGGATGACTCCAGTAGCCAGCAGTCACAGTGATGCCCCTGTAGCCAGTAGTTACAGTGTCGCCCCCTGTAGCCAATAGTCACAGTAATGCCCACTATAGCCAGTAGTCACAGTGATGCCCACAGTAGTCATAAGAACAACCCCAGTAGCTAGTAGTCACAGTGATACTTCCAGTAGTCACAGTGATGTCTCCGGTAGTCACAGAAATGCCCACAGTAGTCAGTAGTCCCAGTGATGCCCTCTGTAGCCAGAAGTCACAGTGATGTCCCTTGTTGCCAGCGGTTACAGTGATGCCCACAGTAGCCAGTAGTCACAGTGATGCCCCTTGTAGACAGTCGTCACAGTGATGGCCCCTTTAGTCAGTAGTAACAGTGATGCACACTGTCTGTAGGAGCTTCATAATTCAATTTTCAATGAAGGAGAGGAAGAAGAAGTTGTCGTTGAACATCAATTGAGTTTCCCAGCAGATGACAGTCTCTGTATTCCTCCTTGTAGTCTCTCTAGAGCAGTGATGGCAAACCTTTTAGAGACCGAGTGCCCAAACTACAACAAAGACCCACTAATTTATCGCAAAGTGCCAACACAGAAATTTAATTTGTGATTTATACTCCCTTCTCGGTCACAATTTTCATTGATACCAGCACCTGAGGACACCAATAAAGCAGAAAATAGTCCCTGGTAGAGCTGTAACTTTAAAATAGCTCTGTGCACAGCAAGTCCTGGGCTGTCTGGGACTGCAGGAAGATACCTGGAGTCCTCTCTGGTAATGGCCTGAGTGCCCACAGAAAGGACTCCGAGTGCCACCTCGGGCACCAGTGCCATAGGTTAGCCATCACTGCTATAGAGCCTTCAGGTGTCTCTTCTGACTGTCTGGTCCCGCTCCTGCACTTGAGATTTCAATGTTTCATTGCTGCAGAATGAAGAAGCTCAACTTGTATCTTCCTAAAAGAGGATGAAACAAGAAACAAATAATCAACACAGAACTCAGGTAAAGAGAGAAGAGATACAATGTAACGGAACACGACGCAGACATCAGTGCGGGGATCAAGGCAACAATTAATATGGAAATGAGAATCCGACGACAGGAAACAAAGAACATTTGTTATCAGAACCTGAAAGCTCTGGACTCTGGTGCGGATGAGAGGGGTCGGTGAGGCGGGAGACCTCCAACACGGTAAATATTAGCGCTAATGCTTCCAATTAACTCAGACGTTTGGGTATAAAAGTCAATAAAACAGCAAGTCCTGAAAAACTGGAACTGACGACTTCAAAGCAACTTCAGTCCTCGCCGCACTTCAAGGAGCTGAACGCACAAGTCTCCCGGCAAACGCACCAGCTGCGCTCACTCATTTACATTACAAAACTCTTTGTGTTCTTGTTGAGTTACTCATCTGTCCTAAAAAATGTTATTATGAAAAGTAACAAAATAAAACAAAATATACAAAGAAATCTGAAAACACAAAACACTCACAAAGAGACGGAAATATCAATGAGGTAACAGAACAAATCACAATCAGCGAGAATCAGAAATTATACTCAGTGATGACACCGCTGCTCTCTAATGATGGATAGGCTGTATTCTCAGTGATGGCACCGCTGCTCTCTAGTGATGGATAGGCTGTATTCTCAGTGATGACACCGCTGCTCTCTAGTGATGGATAGGCTGTATTCTCAGTGATGGCACCGCTGCTCTCTAGTGATGGATAGGCTGTATTCTCAGTGATGGCGCCGCTGCTCTCTAGTGAGGGATAGGCTGTATTCTCAGTGATGGCACCGCTGCTCTCTAGTGATGGATAGGCTGTATTCTCAGTGATGGCACTGCTGCTCTCTAGTGATGGATAGGCTGTATTCTCAGTGATGGCACCGCTGCTCTCTAGTGATGGATAGGCTGTATTCTCAGTGATGGCACCGCTGCTCTCTAGCGATGGATAGGCTGTATTCTCAGTGATGGCAACGCTGCTCTCTAGTGATGGATAGGCTGTACTCTCAGTGATGACACCGCTGCTCTCTAGTGATGGATAGGCTGTATTCTCAGTGATGACACCGCTGCTCTCTAGTGATGGATAGGCTGTATTCTCAGTGATGGCACCGCTGCTCTCTAGTGATGGATAGGCTGTATTCTCAGTGATGGCACCGCTGCTCTCTAGTGATGGATAGGCTGTATTCTCAGTGATGACACCGCTGCTCTCTAGTGATGGATAGGCTGTATTCTCAGTGATGGCACCGCTGCTCTCTAGTGATGGATAGGCTGTATTCTCAGTGATGGCGCCGCTGCTCTCTAGTGATGGATAGGCTGTATTCTCAGTGATGGCACCGCTGCTCTCTAGCGAGGGATAGGCTGTATTCTCAGTGATGGCACCGCTGCTCTCTAGCGATGGATAGGCTGTATTCTCAGTGATGACACCGCTGCTCTCTAGTGATGGATAGGCTGTATTCTCAGTGATGGCACCGCTGCTCTCTAGTGATGGATAGGCTGTATTCTCAGTGATGACACCGCTGCTCTCTAGTGATGGATAGGCTGTATTCTCAGTGATGGCACCGCTGCTCTCTAGTGATGGATAGGCTGTATTCTCAGTGATGGCACCGCTGCTCTCTAGTGATGGATAGGCTGTATTCTCAGTGATGGCACCGCTGCTCTCTAGTGATGGATAGGCTGCATTCTCAGTGATGGCCCCGCTGCTCTCTAGTGATGGATAGGATGTATTCTCAGTGATGACACCGCTGCTCTCTAGTGATGGATAGGCTGTATTCTCAGTGATGGCACCGCTGCTCTCTAGTGATGGATAGGCTGTATTCTCAGTGATGGCACCGCTGCTCTCTAGCGAGGGATAGGCTGTATTCTCAGTGATGGCACCGCTGCTCTCTAGCGATGGATAGGCTGTATTCTCAGTGATGACACCGCTGCTCTCTAGTGATGGATAGGCTGTATTCTCAGTGATGGCACCGCTGCTCTCTAGTGATGGATAGGCTGTATTCTCAGTGATGACACCGCTGCTCTCTAGTGATGGATAGGCTGTATTCTCAGTGATGGCACCGCTGCTCTCTAGTGATGGATAGGCTGTATTCTCAGTGATGGCACCGCTGCTCTCTAGTGATGGATAGGCTGTATTCTCAGTGATGGCACCGCTGCTCTCTAGTGATGGATAGGCTGCATTCTCAGTGATGGCCCCGCTGCTCTCTAGTGATGGATAGGATGTATTCTCAGTGATGACACCGCTGCTCTCTAGTGATGGATAGGCTGTATTCTCAGTGATGGCACCGCTGCTCTCTAGTGATGGATAGGCTTTATTCTCAGTGATGGCACCGCTGCTCTCTAGTGAGGGATAGGCTGTATTCTCAGTGATGGCACCGCTGCTCTCTAGTGATGGATAGGCTGTATTCTTAGTGATGGCGCCGCTGCTCTCTAGTGATGGATAGGCTGTATTCTCAGTGATGGCACCGCTGCTCTCTAGTGATGGATAGGCTGTATTCTCAGTGATGGCACTGCTGCTCTCTAGTGATGGATAGGCTGTATTCTCAGTGATGGCTCCGCTGCTCTCTAGTGATGGATAGGCTGTATTCTCAGTGATGGCACCGCTGCTCTCTAGCGATGGATAGGCTGTATTCTCAGTGATGGCAACGCTGCTCTCTAGTGATGGATAGGCTGTACTCTCAGTGATGTCACCGCTGCTCTCTAGTGATGGATAGGCTGTATTCTCAGTGATGACACCGCTGCTCTCTAGTGATGGATAGGCTGTATTCTCAGTGATGGCACCGCTGCTCTCTAGTGATGGATAGGCTGTATTCTCAGTGATGACACCGCTGCTCTCTAGTGATGGATAGGCTGTATTCTCAGTGATGACACCGCTGCTCTCTAGTGATGGATAGGCTGTATTCTCAGTGATGGCACCGCTGCTCTCTAGTGATGGATAGGCTGTATTCTCAGTGATGACACCGCTGCTCTCTGGTGATGGATAGGCTGTATTCTCAGTGATGGCACCGCTGCTCTCTAGTGATGGATAGGCTGTATTCTCAGTGATGGCACCGCTGCTCTCTAGTGATGGATAGGCTGTATTCTCAGTGATGGCACCGCTGCTCTCTAGTGATGGATAGGCTGCATTCTCAGTGATGGCCCCGCTGCTCTCTAGTGATGGATAGGATGTATTCTCAGTGATGACACCGCTGCTCTCTAGTGATGGATAGGCTGTATTCTCAGTGATGGCACTGCTGCTCTCTAGTGATGGATAGGCTGTATTCTCAGTGATGGCACCGCTGCTTTCTAGTGATGGATAGGCTGTATTCTCAGTGATGGCACCGCTGCTCTCTAGTGATGGATAGGCTGTATTCTCAGTGATGGCGCCGCTGCTCTCTAGTGATGGATAGGCTGTATTCTCAGTGATGGCACCGCTGCTCTCTAGTGATGGATAGGCTGTATTCTCAGTGATGGCAACGCTGCTCTCTAGTGATGGATAGGCTGTATTCTCAGTGATGGCGCCGCTGCTCTCTAGTGATGGATAGGCTGTATTCTCAGTGATGGCGCCGCTGCTCTCTAGTGATGGATAGGCTGTATTCTCAGTGATGACACCGCTGCTCTCTAGTGATGGATAGGCTGTATTCTCAGTGATGGCACCGCTGCTCTCTAGTGATGGATAGGCTGTATTCTCAGTGATGGCTCCGCTGCTCTCTAGTGATGGATAGTCTGTATTCTCAGGGATGGCGCCGCTGCTCTCTAGTGATGGATAGGCTGTATTCTCAGTGATGTCACCGCTGCTCTCTAGTGATGGATAGGCTGTATTCTCAGTGATGGCACCGCTGCTCTCTAGTGATGGATAGGCTGTATTCTCAGTGATATCACCGCTGCTCTCTAGTGATGGATAGGCTGTATTCTCAGTGATGGCGCCGCTGCTCTCTCTAGTGATGGATAGGCTGTATTCTCAGTGATGGCACCGCTGCTCTCTAGTGATGGATAGGCTTTATTCTCAGTGATGGCACCGCTGCTCTCTAGTGAGGGATAGGCTGTATTCTCAGTGATGGCACCGCTGCTCTCTAGTGATGGATAGGCTGTATTCTTAGTGATGGCGCCGCTGCTCTCTAGTGATGGATAGGCTGTATTCTCAGTGATGGCACCGCTGCTCTCTAGTGATGGATAGGCTGTATTCTCAGTGATGACACTGCTGCTCTCTAGTGATGGATAGGCTGTACTCTCAGTGATGGCACCGCTGCTCTCTAGTGATGGATAGGCTGTATTCTCAGTGATGGCACCGCTGCTCTCTAGTGATGGATAGGCTGTATTCTCAATGACGGCACCGCTGCTCTCTAGTGATGGATAGGCTGTATTCTCAGTGATGGCACCGCTGCTCTCTAGTGATGGATAGGCTGTATTCTCAGTGATGACACTGCTGCTCTCTAGTGATGGATAGGCTGTACTCTCACTGATGGCACCGCTGCTCTCTAGTGATGGATAGGCTGTATTCTCAGTGATGGCACCGCTGCTCTCTAGTGATGGATAGGCTGTATTCTCAGAGATGACACCGCTGCTCTCTAGTGATGGTTAGGCTGTATTCTTAGTGATGGCACCTCTGCTTTCTAGTGATGGATAGGCTGTATTCTCAGTGATGGCACCGCTGCTATCTAGTGATGGATAGGCTGTATTCTCAGTGATGGCACCGCTGCTCTCTAGTGATGGATAGGCTGTATTCTCAGTGATGGCACCGCTGCTCTCTAGTGATGGTTAGGCTGTATTCTTAGTGATGGCACCGCTGCTCTCTAGTGAGGGATAGGCTGTATTCTCAGTGATGGCACCGCTGCTCTCTAGTGATGGATAGGCTGTATTCTCAGTGATGGCACCGCTGCTCTCTAGTGATGGATAGGCTGTATTCTCAGTGATGGCGCCGCTGCTCTCTAGTGATGGATAGGCTGTATTCTCAGAGATGACACTGCTGCTCTCTAGTGATGGATAGGCTGTATTCTCAGTGATATCACCGCTGCTCTCTAGTGATGGATAGGCTGTATTCTTAGTGATATCACCGCTGCTCTCTAGTGATGGATAGGCTGTATTCTCAGTGATGGCACCGCTGCTCTCTAGTGATGGATAGGCTGTATTCTCAGTGATGGCACCGCTGCTCTCTAGTGATGGATAGGCTGTATTCTCAGTGATGGCACCGCTGCTCTCTAGTGATGGATAGGCTGTATTCTCAGTGATGGCACCGCTGCTCTCTAGTGATGGATAGGCTGTATTCTCAGTGATGGCACCGCTGCTCTCTAGTGATGGATAGGCTGTATTCTCAGTGATATCACCGCTGCTCTCTAGTGATGGATAGGCTGTATTCTCAGTGATGGCACCGCTGCTCTCTAGTGATGGATAGGCTGTACTCTCAGTGATGGCAACGCTGCTCTCTAGTGATGGATAGGCTGTATTCTCAGTGATGGCACCGCTGCTCTCTAGTGATGGATAGGCTGTATTCTCAGTGATGACACCGCTGCTCTCTAGCGATGGATAGGCTGTATTCTCAGTGATGGCGCCGCTGCTCTCTAGTGATGGATAGGCTGTATTCTAAGTGATGGCACCGCTGCTCTCTAGTGATGGATAGGCTGTATTCTCAGTGATGGCACCGCTGCTCTCTAGAGATGGATAGGCTGTATTCTCAGTGATGGCACCGCTGCTCTCTAGTGAGGGATAGGCTGTATTCTCAGTGATGGCACCGCTGCTCTCTAGGGATGGATAGGCTGTATTCTCAGTGATGACACCGCTGCTCTCTAGCGATGGATAGGCTGTATTCTCAGTGATGGCGCCGCTGCTCTCTAGTGATGGATAGGCTGTATTCTCAGTGATGGCACCGCTGCTCTCTAGTGATGGATAGGCTGTATTCTCAGTGATGGCACCGCTGCTCTCTAGTGATGGATAGGCTGTATTCTCAGTGATGACACCGCTGCTCTCTAGTGATGGATAGGCTGTATTCTCAGTGATGGCACCGCTGCTCTCTAGTGATGGATAGGCTGTATTCTCAGTGATGGCACCGCTGCTCTCTAGTGATGGATAGGCTGTATTCTCAGTGATGGCACCGCTGCTCTCTAGTGATGGATAGGCTGTATTCTCAGTGATGACACCGCTGCTCTCTAGCGATGGATAGGCTGTATTCTCAGTGATGGCGCCGCTGCTCTCTAGTGATGGATAGGCTGTATTCTCAGTGATGTCCCGCTGCTCTCTAGTGATGGATAGGCTGTATTCTCAGTGATGGCACCGCTGCTCTCTAGTGATGGATAGGCTGTATTCTCAGTGATGACACCGCTGCTCTCTAGTGATGGATAGGCTGTATTCTCAGTGATGGCACCGCTGCTCTCTAGTGATGGATAGGCTGTATTCTCAGTGATGGCACCGCTGCTCTCTAGTGATGGATAGGCTGTATTCTCAGTGATGGCACCGCTGCTCTCTAGTGATGGATAGGCTGTATTCTCAGTGATGTTACCGCTGCTCTCTAGTGATGGATAGGCTGTATTCTCAGTGATATCACCGCTGCTCTCTAGTGATGGATAGGCTGTATTCTCAGTGATGGCACCGCTGCTCTCTAGTGATGGATAGGCTGTACTCTCAGTGATGGCAACGCTGCTCTCTAGTGATGGATAGGCTGTATTCTCAGTGATGGCACCGCTGCTCTCTAGTGATGGATAGGCTGTATTCTCAGTGATGACACCGCTGCTCTCTAGCGATGGATAGGCTGTATTCTCAGTGATGGCGCCGCTGCTCTCTAGTGATGGATAGGCTGTATTCTCAGTGATGGCACCGCTGCTCTATAGTGATGGATAGGCTGTATTCTCAGTGATGGCACCGCTGCTCTCTAGTGATGGATAGGCTGTATTCTCAGTGATGGCACCGCTGCTCTCTAGTGAGGGATAGGCTGTATTCTCAGTGATGGCACCGCTGCTCTCTAGTGATGGATAGGCTGTATTCTCAGTGATGACACCGCTGCTCTCTAGCGATGGATAGGCTGTATTCTCAGTGATGGCGCCGCTGCTCTCTAGTGATGGATAGGCTGTATTCTCAGTGATGTCCCGCTGCTCTCTAGTGATGGATAGGCTGTATTCTCAGTGATGGCACCGCTGCTCTCTAGTGATGGATAGGCTGTATTCTCAGTGATGACGCCGCTGCTCTCTAGTGATGGATAGGCTGTATTCTCAGTGATGACACCGCTGCTCTCTAGTGATGGATAGGCTGTATTCTCAGTGATGGCACCGCTGCTCTCTAGTGATGGATAGGCTGTATTCTCAGTGATGACACCGCTGCTCTCTAGTGATGGATAGGCTGTATTCTCAGTGATGGCACCGCTGCTCTCTAGTGATGGATAGGCTGTATTCTCAGTGATGGCACCGCTGCTCTCTAGTGATGGATAGGCTGTATTCTCAGTGATGTATCCCCTGCTCTCTAGTGATGGATAGGCTGTATTCTCAGTGATGTATCCCCTGCTCTCTAGTGATGGATAGGCTGTATTCTCAGTGATGTATCCCCTGCTCTCTAGTGATGGATAGGCTGTGTCCCTATTAATGTTATGACTGTATCTGTGTATTTCCCATGTTCCGGTGTTCCGCTCTCTCCCGGTAGGTCTCCCCTGCACCCGGTTGCACCGCAGTGTCTTTCTCTGTACTTTCTCATCAGTCGTCGGCTGCTGATGACATTTACACATCAGAAATTCTTGCAGCGAGTGATGGATTCATCTCCGGGAGACGTTCGGCTTCGTTGGCTTCTTCTATTCTTTTATGTTTCCCGTCTGCAAATAAATTTTGTCAACTCAGACTCTTGCGGGCGCTGGCGTCTTGCTCTCGTGCGTTTGCAGCGTTCATCCATTCCCATCACTTTGTATCAGTATTTGAATGTATTTCATGGTTTGGGCCGAGCCCCCGGGTGGTCTCCATCTGTCTCACCTGCTCCTGTGTCTGATGGGGCAGTGACAGCGCAGCACATCCAGGAACATCCTGCAGCGTCTGTTTACCGCCATATAGTGCGTCAGCTACACGGAGGAAAGGGAGAAGATACCTGCTACATGTGAGATGGAAACATCTGCATCGAGGGAACCTGGAAAAACTGAGACCGAGAACCAATATGGAATAATGGGTGGTCACCCAGCTTTTCCCAATGTAGATAGGAAACCTGTCAGCAGGTGTGTCCATAAGACTGCAGCCAGTGTTATGTATTGTCCCTGGAGAGATGTGTAATCAGACCTCACACTGCTGTGCTCTGTGCTCTCTGCAGCCAGTGTTATGTATTGTCCCTGGAGAGATGTGTAATCAGACATCACACTGCTGTGCTCTGTGCTCTCTGCTGCCAGTGTCATGTATTGTCCCTGGAGAGATGTGTAATCATACCTCACACTGCTGTGCTCTGTGCTCTCTGCAGCCAGTGTTATGTATTGTCCCTGGAGAGATGTGTAATCAGACCTCACACTGCTGTGCTCTGTGCTCTCTGCAGCCAGTGTTATGTATTGTCCCTGGAGAGTTGTGTAATCAGACCTCACACTGCTGTGCTCTGTGCTCTCTGCAGCCAGTGTTATGTATTGTCCCTGGTGAGATGTGTAATCAGACCTCACACTGCTGTGCTCTGTGCTCCCTGCAGCCAGTGTTATGTATTGTCCCTGGAGAGATGTGTAATCAGACATCACACTGCTGTGCTCTGTGCTCTCTGCTGCCAGTGTCATGTATTGTCCCTGGAGAGATGTGTAATCAGACCTCACACTGCTGTGCTCTGTGCTCTCTGCAGCCAGTGTTATGTATTGTCCCTGGAGAGATGTGTAATCAGACCTCACACTGCTTTGCTCTGTGCTCTCTGCAGCCAGTGTTATGTATTGTCCCTGGAGAGATGTGTAATCAGACCTCACACTGCTGTGCTCTGTGCTCTCTGCAGCCAGTGTTATGTATTGTCCCTGGTGAGATGTGTAATCAGACCTCACACTGCTGTACTCTGTGCTCTCTGCAGCCAGTGTTATGTATTGTCCCTGGAGAGATGTGTAATCAGACCTTTGTGTATGTTGTTAGTAACAGCAGGACTGTGAAATATAGATTTATATTCCAGGATTGTATCTTCCCTGTGTGTACGAGGACATGTTCTCACACTGCTGTGCTCTGTGTTCTCTGCATGCAGTGTGAGGAATTGTCCCTGGGGAGAAGTGTAATCGCACCTTTGTTTATGTTGTTAGTAGCAGCAGGACTGTGAAATATAGATTTATATTCCAGGATTATAGCTTCTCTGTGTGTGCTAGGACATGTCCTCACACTGCTGTGCTCTGTGCTCTCTGCAGGCAGTGTTAGGAATTGAGAGATGTGTAATCAGACCTTTGTGTATGTTGTTAGTAGCAGCAGGACTGTGAAATATGGATTTATGTTTCAGAATTGTTCTCTGTGTTCTCTGTGTAGCCTGTGTTAGGTATTGGCCGTGTAGAGCACATCTCCGGTGCAGTGAAGAAGCTACAATCTTAGAATATAGATCTATTGCTATCAGTACTTTATTCATATGGAATGACCCAAGTAGGAGCCGTTACTGATTCTGGTAGTCCTGCTGGAGTGGACGCTGCAGGCCTGATCCACCTGTAACTCAGGGGAAACCCAGCTTTTCTGAATATCCTCCTTTCTGAGAGGATTATGTGTATATAACATTAGTGTCATATTGTGGCTACAACAAGTGTTTATTGTGTAATGTTCCACAATTAAATCTTTGATACATTTCTTACGTTTACAATTTCATGTCACCCGGTGGTGAGCGGGAGTCTTATTGGCTGCTACCTAAGAGCTTTCTAGAGGCAGATTCCAAGAGCTAATAAAATGCATTCTGCCCTGGTTCTGGGTTAAACTGCGGGTCCTTCTGCTGTGGAAGGTCTGTCTGTCCTTTAGGGTCTGATGACTTACAGAAAGATCTTCCCCCAGTTTTCTGTTCAGAGATGAGATTGTGAATTAGCAAGAGACAAATGCGGTAAGACCGAGCATGCAGAGGGTGCGCCCAGGCCGGGAGCTGGAGGGGGTCCACATCTACCAAGCGGTACATTGTTTGTCGACAAGGAGAGAGAGAAAATCAACTGTACGTGTGTCTTTAAGACAAGTATACAATAGATTACCATAGCAGCGCAGGCAGAGACATGTCTGTGCGCTTTGCCTGCCTACACTGATGTCATCCCGCCACTGCAGCATCCTACAGGGTGCACATGGACGTGTCTCTGCGGGTGCTGCTACACTGGGAGCCTGGGTACAAGAAGAAGCCATGGGGAGCGCCGGAGTACGGGAGGTAAGTACTGAGTTTGTTCTTAATGAGGCCCTCCTGAGCCTTGTGGTAATCAATGGTTGGGGTTACATTAGTGATGAGTTGCTGTACTACATGTTACCTAATGTTGGGGTGCTTCTGTTCTACATTTTACTCAATGGGGTGCTGTGTACATATTCATTCATGAGAGCCTGTGCTACATTTAAGGGGGTGCTACCTACCAATAAAGCGGATACTGCCGTGGCACATGCAGATGAGGAGGGACTGGCACTGCATAGGAATTTATGAGGGAGAACTGGTGCTGTCCATTAATTATTAAGGAACACTATAAGTGACTGTGGTAACTTTAGGGGCGCAGTGTGGGGATGTGCTTCACAGAGCTAAAGACATCAAATGTATTCTCAATAAATCATGGTCGGGAGAAGTTGTTGTTCTATATCTGGTGGAGAAGAATAATCACTTTTTAGGGGGCCACAAGCCTGAAGACCAAGACAGACCAATCAAGCACAGGGTAGGATGCAGCACCTGCTACAGCGCTGGGACATAGGGACAGTTCCTTTTATTGCAGATCCAAAGTACAGCAAACAGCAGGTAGCTGCTTCCTATTAGGGGCTAGCAGGGCAGTAGACAGGGGTGCAATGGCCATGAGGTGAGTTGAGCCTCTTGCCTCAGGCAGTACCACCTGCAGCAGTAGGAAGGCAGCATCAGGGGTGAAAGTTATCTGCCACAAAGCAGGACCTGCCACTTAAAAATAGTGTCTCCTCGCACCTGATGCCAGCATGTCTCATGACACTGCATGGAAAGCCCACCTATTAAAAAATAGGGGGCGCCGTTTTATAGCTAATGTGGCAATATGAAGCTGAGCCGTGATTGGCTGCTGCTCTGCCACAGGTCATTAATATGAGCTCTGAGCTGTGATTGGTTACTATAGGCAATGAGCATAATACAACTTATGTGAGGGGTAGTATAAAAAGAGATAGAGAGAGACAGTCAAAGACAGACAGTCAACGAGAGACAGTCAAAGAAAGACGGAGACAGTCAGAGAGAGATGGTCAGATGGGTATGCGAGTATCTGGATACAAGAACTTGCACCCCAGGTTCCATCTGAGGACCTCGCGGCTTGAGACCCAAGTGATGAACATGTATCTGGGCCCACACAGTAGAGAAGGTCGGCATCACATGACCCACAGTGGGAGGAGCAGCATCCCCAGCAGCACAGAGTATTTCAGCCACAAATTCACATACAGAAGGAAATGCTGGAAACAGATGGAGGCTCAGGAGCAGAGAAGAGGTCACAGTGAGCGGAGGATGGCGCGATGCGGAGGATGGGGGTGATAGTCATTGTTCTCCCATCACATTCTGCAGAGAAATGAAAAGTGTGAACATGTTTATTCCAGAGTTGGCAAAAATCTCAGAAACTGAAGCGATTGTTGTGATTTTTTTCAGTTTTGATGATTAAGTGTTCAATATGGATGGAGAGAAATCAGGAAGCGCGGCCAAAACTCCAGATGCCGCAAATACGGAGGACATGCGTCCAGAGCCGACCGAACACTACACAGAGGGGAGGAGGCTCTGCTGTACCGTGTATCTAATCCTATGTGGTGTGATACTGTCTGCTGTACCGTGTATCTAATCCTATGTGGTGTGATACTGTCTGCTGTACAGTGTATCTAATCCCTTGTGGTGTGATACTGCCTGCTGAGCTGTGTTTCTAATCCTTTGGGGTGAAATACTGGAATTTTGCATGTATGGGGCAGTATTATAGTAGTTATATTCCTGTACATAGGGATAGGGGGCAGTATTATAGTAGTTATATTCTTGTACATAGGGGGCAGTATTATAGTAGTTATATTCTAGTACATAGGGGGCAGTATTATAGTAGTTATATTCTTGTACATAGGGGGCAGTATTATAGTAGTTATATTCCTGTACATAGGGGCAGTATTATAGTAGTTATATTCCTGTACATAAGGGGCAGTATTATAGTAGTTATATTCCTGTACATAGGGGACAGTATTATAGTAGTTATATTCCTGTACATATGGGGCAGTATTATAGTAGTTATATTCTTGTACATAGGGGGCAGTATTATAGTAGTTATATTCTTGTACATAGGGGGCAGTATTATAGTAGTTATATTCCTGTACATAGGGGGCAGTATTATAGTAGTTATATTCTTGTACATAGGGGGCAGTATTATAGTAGTTATATTCTTGTACATAGGGGGCAGTATTATAGTAGTTATATTCCGGTACATAGGGGCAGTATTATAGTAGTTATATTCTTGTACATAGGGGGCAGTATTATAGTAGTTATATTCCTGTACATAGGGGGCAGTATTATAGTAGTTATATTCCTGTACATAGGGGGCAGTATTATAGTAGTTATATTCTTGTACATAGGGGGCAGTATTATAGTAGTTATATTCCTGTACATAGGGGGCAGTATTATAGTAGTTATATTCCTGTACATAGGGGGCAGTATTATAGTAGTTATATTCTTGTACATAGGGGGCAGTATTATAGTAGTTATATTCCTGTACATAGGGGGCAGTATTATAGTAGTTATATTCTTGTACATAGGGGGCAGTATTATAGTAGTTATATTCTTGTACATAGGGGGGGCAGTATTATAGTAGTTATATTCTTGTACATAGGGAGCAGTATTATAGTAGTTATATCCCTGTACATACGGGGCAGTATTATAGTAGTTATATTCTTGTACATAGGGGGCAGTATTATAGTAGTTATATTCCTGTACATAGGGGGCAGTATTATAGTAGTTATATTCTTGTACATAGGGGGCAGTATTATAGTAGTTATATTCTTGTACATAGGGGGCAGTATTATAGTAGTTATATTCCTGTACATAGGGGGCAGTATTATAGTAGTTATATTCCTGTACATAGGGGGCAGTATTATAGTAGTTATATTCTTGTACATAGGGGGCAGTATTATAGTAGTTATATTCCTGTACATAGGGGGCAGTATTATAGTAGTTATATTCCTGTACATAGGGGGCAGTATTATAGTAGTTATATTCTTGTACATAGGGGGCAGTATTATAGTAGTTATATTCCTGTACATAGGGGGCAGTATTATAGTAGTTATATTCTTGTACATAGGGGGCAGTATTATAGTAGTTATATTCTTGTACATAGGGGGGGCAGTATTATAGTAGTTATATTCTTGTACATAGGGAGCAGTATTATAGTAGTTATATCCCTGTACATAGGGGGCAGTATTATAGTAGTTATATTCTTGTACATAGGGGGCAGTATTATAGTAGTTATATTCCTGTACATAGGGGGCAGTATTATAGTAGTTATATTCTTGTACATAGGGGGCAGTATTATAGTAGTTATATTCTTGTACATAGGGGGCAGTATTATAGTAGTTATATTCCTGTACATAGGGGGCAGTATTATAGTAGTTATATTCTTGTACATAGGGGGCAGTATTATAGTAGTTATATTCTTGTACATAGGGGCAGTATTATAGTAGTTATATCCCTGTACATAGGGGGCAGTATTATAGTAGTTATATTCTTGTACATAGGGGGCAGTATTATAGTAGTTATATTCCTGTACATAGGGGGCAGTATTATAGTAGTTATATTCTTGTACATAGGGGGCAGTATTATAGTAGTTATATTCCTGTACATAGGGGGCAGTATTATAGTAGTTATATTCCTGTACATAGGGGGCAGTATTATAGTAGTTATATTCTTGTACATAGGGGGGCAGTATTATAGTAGTTATATTCTTGTACATAGGGGGCAGTATTATAGTAGTTATATTCTTGTACATAGGGGGCAGTATTATAGTAGTTATATTCTTGTACATAGGAGGCAGTATTATAGTAGTTATATCCCTGTACATAGGGGGCAGTATTATAGTAGTTATATTCCTGTACATAGGGGGCAGTATTATAGTAGTTATATTCTTGTACATAGGGGGGCAGTATTATAGTAGTTATATTCTTGTACATAGGGGGCAGTATTATAGTAGTTATATTCCTGTACATAGGGGGCAGTATTATAGTAGTTATATTCCTGTACATAGGGGGCAGTATTATAGTAGTTATATTCCTGTACATAGGGGGCAGTATTATAGTAGTTATATTCCTGTACATAGGGGGCAGTATTATAGTAGTTATATTCCTGTACATAGGGAGCAGTATTATAGTAGTTATATTCCTGTACATAGGGGGCAGTATTATAGTAGTTATATTCTTGTACATAGGGGGCAGTATTATAGTAGTTATATTCTTGTACATAGGGGGCAGTATTATAGTAGTTATATTCCTGTACATAGGGACAGTATTATAGTAGTTATATTCTTGTACATAGGGGGCAGTATTATAGTAGTTATATTCCTGTACATACGGGGCAGTATTATAGTAGTTATATTCCTGTACATAGGGGGCAGTATTATAGTAGTTATATTCCTGTACATAGGGGACAGTATTATAGTAGTTATATTCCTGTACATAGGGGGCAGTATTATAGTAGTTATATTCCTGTACATAGGGAGCAGTATTATAGTAGTTATATTCTTGTACATAGGGGGCAGTATTATAGTAGTTATATTCTTGTACATAGGGGACAGTATTATAGTAGTTACATTCCTGTACATAGGGGGCAGTATTATAGTAGTTATATTCCGTTACATAGGGGGCAGTATTATAGCAGTTATATTCCTGTACATAGGGGACAGTATTATAGTAGTTATATTCCTGTACATAGGGGGCAGTATTATAGTAGTTATATTCCTGTACATAGGGGGCAGTATTATAGTAGTTATATTCCTGTACATAGGGGGCAGTATTATAGTAGTTATATTCCTGTACATAGGGGGCAGTATTATAGTAGTTATATTCCTGTACATAGGGGGCAGTATTATAGTAGTTATATTCCTGTACATAGGGAGCAGTATTATAGTAGTTATATTCCTGTACATAGGGGGCAGTATTATAGTAGGTATATTCTTGTACATAGGGGGCAGTATTATAGTAGTTATATTCCTGTACATAGGGGGCAGTATTATAGTAGTTATATTCTTGTACATAGGGGGCAGTATTATAGTAGCTATATTCCTGTACATAGGGGGCAGTATTATAGTAGTTATATTCCTGTACATAGGGGGCAGTATTATAGTAGTTATATTCTTGTACATAGGGGGCAGTATTATAGTAGTTATATTCCTGTACATAGGGGGCAGTATTATAGTAGTTATATTCTTGTACATAGGGGGCAGTATTATAGTAGTTATATTCTTGTACATAGGGGGCAGTATTATACTAGTTATATTCCTGTACATAGGGACAGTATTATAGTAGTTATATTCTTGTACATAGGGGGCAGTATTATAGTAGTTATATTCTTGTACATAGGGGGCAGTATTATACTAGTTATATTCCTGTACATAGGGGGCAGTATTATAGTAGTTATATTCTTGTACATAGGGGGCAGTATTATAGTAGTTATATTCCTGTACATACGGGGCAGTATTATAGTAGTTATATTCCTGTACATAGGGGGCAGTATTATAGTAGTTATATTCCTGTACATAGGGGACAGTATTATAGTAGTTATATTCCTGTACATAGGGGGCAGTATTATAGTAGTTATATTCCTGTACATAGGGAGCAGTATTATAGTAGTTATATTCTTGTACATAGGGGGAAGTATTATAGTAGTTATATTCTTGTACATAGGGGACAGTATTATAGTAGTTACATTCCTGTACATAGGGGGCAGTATTATAGTAGTTATATTCCGTTACATAGGGGGCAGTATTATAGCAGTTATATTCCTGTACATAGGGGGCAGTATTATAGTAGTTATATTCTTGTACATAGGGGGCAGTATTATAGTAGTTATATTCTTGTACATAGGAGCAGTATTATAGCAGTTATATTCTTGTACATAGGGGGCAGTATTATAGTAGTTATATTCTTGTACATAGGGGGCAGTATTATAGTAGTTATATTCTTGTACATAGGGGGCAGTATTATAGTAGTTATATTCCTGTACATAGGGGGCAGTATTATAGTAGTTATATTCCTGTACATAGGGGGCAGTATTATAGTAGTTATATTCCTGTACATAGGGGGCAGTATTATAGTAGTTATATTCCTGTACATAGGGGGCAGTATTATAGTAGTTATATTCCTGTATATAGGGGGCAGTATTATAGTAGTTATATTCCTGTACATAGGGGGCAATTTTTATTGTAAAAACCAACAAAATACAATTAAACAAAATCATAAATACATTCTTCTGTATACACAATTAGGAATCAAACAAATATAAACTCAGAGTAAATGTAACTTAGAGTCCATAGCTGCTGCTGCTGGAAAGGAAAAAGAAAAAATGTAAAATCACTATATACAAATTAAACACCAGATATATTCCTCCATAACTTCCTATTTCTCTGGTCTTTCCTGATTTCCAGTGATTTTATCCACCTTATCTCTGATAATATTTGGGATACCACAGCCGTGTAGTTATAGTCCTCTCTGTGTAGGGACACCCGGGTTCTAGCATGCCAGTGGTAATACTTTATCACTGTTATTATGAGATACATAGTTCCCGGATCTATATCACCATCTGGAGATGAGACGCCATAGATGATGTCCGGGTACTGGAGGAATTGCAGCCTCGGGATGTTCAGCAGGTCAGATACTTCCTTCCAGATTTTCCTCCCTCCCCAGCACTCAGAGATGAAATGCTCCATCGTCTCCTCCTGCTGACACCCCAGGGGACACTTCCTATCTGCCACACTCACAAACTTTAGGTTCCCTCTCACAAATAACTTCCCATGTAGTGACAACCAAGAGATATCAAACAACTTGGGGGGAAGTCGCTTCCCATTGAGGAACCTGAGACTCTCCTGTAAGGCGGTGGTCACACAGTCTCTGAGAGCAAGTGGTGAGTGGTAGAAAGCCCGACATATCCTAGTATAGAGATCCCTCCTGGTGTTACTGACAATGTAGGACTTCTCCAGCTTCCACATCCTGACACACTTCAGACCATACACCAGATACTGGGGGAGGAAGCCAGGAGTCCATCGGCCCCTCTTGAGACTGCCGCCTCGCACCCAAGACTCTGCAAAAGGCAATATCCAGTCCCTGACACTACTTACCCACAGGAGACCATTGTTTGAGTCCAGGCAACCAAAATTGACTTTCAGAAACATGGAGTCAAAAAATACCCTTGGATTTAACATATCCAGTCCACCCTCTCTCCTCTGCAGGTAGGTGATCCCTCTTTTAACTGGGTTCAACCTGTTCCCCCATAAAAGCTGGAAGAACAGGCTAAAGAGCCTAGCGGAGAAAGATTCTGGCAAAGGAAAGACGACAGAGACGTAGAGGAAGACAGGGACCAGGTAAGTCTTCATCAGAGTAACCCTTTCTCTATAGGTCAGCCTCCAGTTCTTCCATCGCTGAACCTTTACATTTCCGGCTTCCAACTTCTCTTCCCAATTTAGTTTGGCATTATCTTCCCTCCCGAATTTAACCCCAAGGATCTTAATATGGGTGGAGGCCTTGGCGAATTGTGGCAGATCAAAGCCAGGAGCAGTATCCAATGTCCAGAAAGCCTGACTCTTCTCAAGGTTGACCAGAGACCCGGAGGCCCCTGAGTAACTTCTGATGGCTGCAGATAACATCTCCACCTCACGAGGTTCAGATATCACCACAGTCACATCATCCGCGTAGGCGACTACCTTCAAAGGCAAGCAATGGGGGACCGGCACCCCCTGAAAATCACACCGCTGCAGTGATCTCAGAAACAAGTCTATGGCAAACACATACAGCAGTGGACTCAGGGGGCAGCCCTGTCGCACCCCGGCCTCTACCCTGAAAGTGTCCCCCTGCCAACCATTGATCAGAGGAAAGCTCTTCGCCTCTCTATACAAAGTTCTCAGCCAATCTATAAATTGTCCCGGAATACCGTACTTTGATAAAGTGGCCCATAGATAATCGTGATCAACCCTGTCAAAGGCTTTAGCCTGGTCCAGACCTACAACATATCTCCCACACCTCAGAGCTTTACATCTCTCAAACATCTCCCTTATCGAGATGACTGCTCCAGAGATGTTCCGCCCTCTTACTGTGCCGTACTGAGAGCCTGATAACAGTGCCGGGGACAAACAGACTAACCTAGAAAACAGAATTTTTGCCAGAATTTTCCTGTCGACATTCAAGAGGGCGATCGGCCTCCAGTTCTTGATGTCACTAGGCTCCTTACCTTTGGACAGCAGAATAAGGGAGGACACTCTCATGGATGGAGGCATCAGGTGATTTTCTAGACAGTTGGTAAACACATCCACAAGGATCGGGGCTAAGAGGTCTCTGAACTTCTTATAGAATTCACATGTTATTCCATCAGGACCTGGTGCCTTCTTCAGATGTAACTTATCAATGGCCTCTTTAACCTCCTCCTCTGTTATTCCTGCTGTCAAAGGAGAGAAATCCAAATCTTTAGTGTCAGGGCCTGGAGTTGCCTCCAAGAATTGAGCCATTTTCTCTTTATCCAAAACCTTCTTCTGAAATAACTCAGCATAGTAGGATCTCACCACCCCCAGGATACCCTCCCGAGATTCCTGCAAAACTCCCTGGGAGTCAGTGAGACCTGTGATCGTTTTCTTAGCCACACGTTCCCGGCAACTCTCATATGGATCTGGCGTGACTATGTTTCCATAGTCTCGCTCCACAACCAGGGACGTGTAGCGGCTGTACTGATACTGCTTTATTTCAGATTTCAGTCGGTCTATCTTTTGTTTTTCATCCCCACCCGCCGAATACAGTGACTCCAATTCTCTACGCAGCTTGAGATACTGGCTGTACTTACTCTTACCCTTCTTCACTGACAGTCTCTTTAAGAGGGACCGGATCTCCTCCTTGACATCCTCCCACCAGTCAGATACATGATTATAGAAATACACTCTCTCCGATTCCCCCTGTATAAGAGAGTGGACTTGTTCCTGGACAAAAACCTCTTCTAATAGGGTAGAATTTAGTCTCCACAAGCCTCTTCCTATATCTGGCCGTTCTGTATTACCCAAGTAGAAGTATAGGGCCAGGTGATCCGAGTATGGGACAGACTTCTCACTTCTATCCCCAATGACCTCCGAGGGACTCACCAGCGCCAGGTCTATTCTGCTATACCTCCCAGCACAGGAGTAGGTAAATTTGGGTTTTCTACCACCCTGCACAAAGACATCAGACAAACCTGACTGTGCTATAATATCATTTAAGACCTTAGAGTCCCTAGCAAGAGGCCTACCAGTGGGTCTGTCACTCAATGTCCTAGTGGCGTTGAAATCACCCGCCATGATGACTGGGAGAGATGTAAATAAATATGGCTTCACGTCATTAAATAGATTGACTCTGTCAGTCACTGTCTGTGGACCATAGATGTTGATAAGCCGGAGCCTTCTACCTCAGATAGTAACCTCCAGCACCAAACATCTTCCCATCGACACCTCGGTTAGTCTGTGAATGGTGACATCGTGGGTATTAAACAGTATGGAGACCCCGGCACACGGCTCCACAGACAGTGACCAGATGGACGGCCCGGAGCGCCATTCTCTCTCTGCTTCTTTTAACAAACTAAGACTATTAAGATGAGTCTCCTGTAGGAAAAAGACATCGGCATCGAGATAATGTAGATGTTCATACACCGCATGTCTTGTCCTTCTTGCCCTAATGCTGTTGACATTGCTAGATATTATTTTCAGGTTGAAGTTCGCCATTAGAGCTATAACAAGAAGCAGAGAGAGTGTCCCCATCATCATAAATCTGGATCAGATCCCTCCTCTTCACCACCCGTCTCCATGTCTGATTCAGACTCTGGCCCCACCCTATGGGGTCTCCGTTTTGAGGGGGGGTCACCATCGGGATCCTCATCATACTCTGCCACCATCCTCTGCAGTTCCCTCTCTAGCTCCTCCTCTGCGTCTGACTCTGAGAGGACACTGAATCTATTCACAGTCTTGGTCGTGTCTGTTCCACTGTCCACTCTGATCTTTGATGACTTGTGAACTGTGGTCCACTCACCCTCAGGCTTCCGGGTGGACCTATCTTTTTTCCTCCTCTTCACCACCCGTCTCCATGTCTGATTCAGACTCTGGTCCCACCCTATGGGGTCTCCGTTTTGAGGGGGGTCACCATCGGGATCCTCATCATACTCTGCCACCATCCTCTGCAGTTCCTTCTCTAGCTCCTCCTCTGCGTCTGACTCTGAGAGGACACTGAATCTATTCACTGTCATGGTCATGTCTGTTCCACTGTCCACTCTGATCTTTGATGTCTTGTGAACTGTGGTCCACTCACCCTCAGGCTTCCGGGTGGACCTATCTTTTTTTCTCCTCTTATTAGCAGATGTTGTGGCTGGAGAGGGAATGAGCACTGAGGGCGGTGCAACCTGCTGGACAACTTCCATATCTCCCTCTGTGGTTTGGGTCTGAGGCTGGTCTGGTGTTGGTACAGCATCACTTGACTCTTGGACCTGCTGAGGTTCTGGCGTAGCCTGATCTGACCCTAATAACAAAGCCTCCTCCTCCCCCAGGTCATCTGCCCCTGCCAATAGGTCTTCATCAGGGAAGCTCTTACATATGTTGTGCCAGGCATTGGGACAATCCCTGTGGGCATGCCCGATCTCACCGCACAGGTTACACCTGATGTTCTGGCAGTCCGCACTCACATGGCCGATATCCCCACACAGGCTGCAGTTGACCACAGAGCAATTACTGGCGATGTGACCGACTCTACCGCATTTGAAGCATCTACGGGGCTGACCCGGATAGAAACATACTCCCTTCTCCCGGCCAATGAAGAAGGAGTTGGGCAGGTGCTGGGTTATGTTGTTGTAATGTCTTAATTTCACCAGGACCTTCCACCCTCCTGTCCAGATCCCATCCTCATCCCGGGTCTTGGTGAGCTCTGACATGAGGTCACAGTGCCTCTTGAGCCAGATGACAATATCCTGCTGGGGAACAGACTCATTCCAGAAGATGACTGTGACAGTGACTGTACCAAGTTTAGAGATGGGGATGAAGCTGAAATTATTCCACCCCTCTGCATCTCTAAACCTGGGGAAGATGGCCCAAAACCGGTCCAGGTTTCCCATCAGCTTAAAGCTCACATCATATCCCTGGCGATCGGGGAGATTAATTACTGCCAGAATGTCACTTGGCGAGAAACCCATTTGTTCACACAATAGTGATCTGACCACAAACCGCCTGTCAGGTAGGTCCTCCTTGGCCCCTCTGTGCCTAAATCTCACCACATTCCTCCTTTTAAACGCCTGACCGGTGTAATGAGAGCCGGATGAAAAAGATGGTGCACCCCGGCTCCAGGCGTTGCCAGAAGAAGACTGGTGAGGGCCCGTACCCTGCTGTGTCTGGGGGCGCTGCGGGGGCTGCTGGGCTCCTGCACTCTGAGGGTCTGATACCTCAGCAACTAGAGGGGGGAAGTCCTGAGCATCAGACTGTACTACCCCCTCCCCACCATCAGCCTCCATACACTGCTCTGCCTGCTCTATGGCAACATCCCACACAGACTGCGCTTCCCCTGTTGGAACATTATCACACACAATGGTATCAACATTATTATCAGGAGGAGATACAGATAAATCAGCATTATCACCAACATTGGGGGCAGCAGTGTCACAGACATTAGGGGCGGCATTATCACCAACATTGGGGGCAGCAGTGTCACAGACAGTAGGGGCAGCATTATCACCAACATTGGGGGCAGCAGTGTCACAGACATTAGGGGCGGCAGTATCACAGACAGTAGGGGCAAAGGCATTAGACACTGATGTATGAGCAGTATCAGGCACTGAAGTCCCATCAATGTCAGTACCATCAGTCCCAGCAGAGTCCTGATGATCCTGCTCAGATGCCACAGTGTTACCTTCAGGATCAGGTGCACAGTCCTGCTGCAGTGAGCCGTCATCTGGGACTTGTGGTGCTTTTCCTCCACCGCTACCATCAGGCAGAAGTCCACGTTGCACAATGAATGCTGGGACATGTGGTGTTTTCACTGCTCTGGTAACATCAGAGGGACGGCTGTGATCCTTCTGCATATTGCAGGTTGCTGGGACTTGTGGTGCCTCTGCTGTGGGTGGTTGCTGATCCATGGCTTCATCTCTCTTGTAGAGATCCCTTTGCTGGTACGGGAAAGTCGCAGGCTGAAGTATAGGTTTCCCCTGGGTCTGCTGGACACCACCAGCGCAGGTCTCAGTTGCAGGATTAGATGCCCCTCCATGATGTCTCTGGGCCTGGAAGCGCTCCTGGTTCCTGTAGGTCTCTGCCAGGGGACCCATCTGCTCCAGGACAGCCTCAGTCTGGGCGACATTGTCAGCGAGCTGCTTGGCCAGGGTGGTCAGCTTCTTGTCTAACAGCTCATGTCTCTCCGGGTTTGCTGCCTTGAGCTTGTAGGCACAGTCAATGTTTTTTTGTAGCAGCAGTTTTTGTTCCTTCAGGTTTCCCAGTCTCTTTACCAGTGTTGGGATCTGATCAGCCAGGAGGAGCTCAGGTGCACGCTCAGCCGCTGCATAGGGAGTTGCTGCAGGTGCACGCCCAGCCGCTGCATAGGGAGTTGCTGCAGGTGCACGCTCAGCCGCTGCATAGGGAGTTGCTGCAGGTGCACGCTCAGCCGCTGCATAGGGAGTTGCTGCAGGTGCACGCTCAGCCGCTGCACATGGAGTTGCTGCAGGTTTCTTACAGGTGGTAGGTGATGGCACTCTGCTGGGTCCGGGTCTCTGCGCCACTGTTGGGTTCTGGCGCGCTGCGGCTCTTACTGCTGGGGGATGACACTGTCCAGTAGCAGCACTTGTGGCAGCCTGAGGCCTCCCTGCTAGTTTGGTCTCGGCCTTGCTGCCGCCACTCCCATACCTTGTGCGCTCAGATCGGATCAGTACAGGCTGCTGCAGGTTCTCCAGCAAGGTCTGCTTCTCCAGAGATGTCCTCCTCTGCCTGGATGATGGAGGTGTACACGGCACAGGTGAGGCTGGGGCTGGAGGCTTCCTCTGCCTGGCTGATGGAGGTGTACACGGCACAGGTGAGGCCGGGGCTGGAGGCTTCCTCTGCCTGGATGATGGAGGCGTACACGGCACAGGTGAGGCTGGGGCTGGAGGCTTCCTCTGCTCCTGCACAACCTGCTCGCTCCTCTGTCCTGGATGACCCGACATTGTGTTCCCACTCACTGGCTTCTGCTGCACATTCACACTGGTAGGTGACTTCACCAAACTGGAACTTACTGCTGCTGCTTCTTTCTTCACAAACTCTTCATTCTTTACATGACTGCTTCTGGCTGAACTGCAGCCGCTGACATGACTTACTGAACCGGAGATTTTAGGATTCTCATCCATTAGTTTGGGTGTCTGGGAGTTATTTCCCAGATAATAATACTGCATGTACATAGGGGGCAGTATTATAGTAGTTATATTCCTGTACATAGGGGGCAGTATTATAGTAGTTATATTCCTGTACATAGGGGGCAGTATTATAGTAGTTATATTCCTGTACATAGGGGGCAGTATTATAGTAGTTATATTCCTGTACATAGGGGGCAGTATTATAGTAGTTATATTCCTGTACATAGGGGGCAGTATTATAGTAGTTATATTCTTGTACATAGGGGAGCAGTATTATAGTAGTTATATTCCTGTACATAGGGGGCAGTATTATAGTAGTTATATTCTTGTACATAGGGGGCAGTATTATAGTAGTTATATTCTTGTACATAGGGGGGCAGTATTATAGTAGTTATATTCTTGTACATAGGGGCAGTATTATAGTAGTTATATTCCTGTACATAGGGGGCAGTATTATAGTAGTTATATTCCTGTACATAGGGGGCAGTATTATAGTAGTTATATTCCTGTACATAGGGGGCAGTATTATAGTAGTTATATTCCTGTACATAGGGGGCAGTATTATAGTAGTTATATTCCTGTACATAGGGGGCAGTATTATAGTAGTTATATCCCTGTACATAGGGGGCAGTATTATAGTAGTTATATTCCTGTACATAGGGGGCAGTATTATAGTAGTTATATTCTTGTACATAGGGGCAGTATTATAGTAGTTATATTCTTGTACATAGGGGCAGTATTATAGTAGTTATATTCCTGTACATAGGGGGCAGTATTATAGTAGTTATATTCTTGTACATAGGGGGGCAGTATTATAGTAGTTATATTCTTTTACATAGGGGGCAGTATTATAGTAGTTATATTCTTGTACATAGGGGCAGTATTATAGTAGTTATATTCCTGTACATAGGGGGCAGTATTATAGTAAGTATATTCCTGTACATAGGGGGCAGTATTATAGTAGTTATATTCCTGTACATAGGGGGCAGTATTATAGTAGTTATATTCCTGTACATAGGGGGAAGTATTATAGTAGTTATATTCTTGTACATAGGGGGCAGTATTATAGTAGTTATATTCTTGTACATAGGGGGAAGTATTATAGTAGTTATATTCTTGTACATAGGGGACAGTATTATAGTAGTTATATTCCTGTACATAGGGGGCAGTATTATAGTAGTTATATTCTTGTACATAGGGGGCAGTATTATAGTAGTTATATTCCTGTACATAGGGGGCAGTATTATAGTAGTTATATTCTTGTACATAGGGGGCAGTATTATAGTAGTTATATTCTTGTACATAGGGGGCAGTATTATAGTAGTTATATTCTTGTACATAGGGGGCAGTGTTATAGTAGTTATATTCTTGTACATAGGAGGCAGTATTATAGTAGTTATATTCCTGTACATAGGAGGCAGTATTATAGTAGTTATATTCTTGTACATAGGGGGCAGTATTATAGCAGTTATATCCCTGTACATAGGGGGCAGTATTATAGTAGTTATATTCCTGTACATAGGGGGCAGTATTATAGTAAGTATATTCCTGTACATAGGGGGCAGTATTATAGTAGTTATATTCCTGTACATAGGGGGCAGTATTATAGTAGTTATATTCCTGTACATAGGGAGCAGTATTATAGTAGTTATATTCCTGTACATAGGGGGCAGTATTATAGTAGTTATATTCTTGTACATAGGGGGCAGTATTATAGTAGTTATATTCTTGTACATAGGGGGCAGTATTATAGTAGTTATATTCCTGTACATAGGGGGCAGTATTATAGTAGTTATATTCCTGTACATAGGGGGCAGTATTATAGTAGTTATATTCTTGTACATAGGGGGCAGTATTATAGTAGTTATATTCTTGTACATAGGGGGCAGTATTATAGTAGTTATATTCTTGTACATAGGGGGCAGTATTATAGTAGTTATATTCCTGTACATAGGGGGCAGTATTATAGTAGTTATATTCCTGTACATAGGGGGCAGTATTATAGTAGTTATATTCTTGTACATAGGGGGCAGTATTATAGTAGTTATATTCTTGTACATAGGGGGCAGTATTATAGTAGTTATATTCTTGTACATAGGGGGCAGTATTATAGTAGTTATATTCCTGTACATAGGGGGCAGTATTATAGTAGTTATATTCCTGTACATAGGGGGCAGTATTATAGTAGTTATATTCCTGTACATAGGAGGCAGTATTATAGTAGTTATATTCCTGTACATAGGGGGCAGTATTATAGTAGTTATATTCCTGTACATAGGGGCAGTATTATATTATCTTGGAGAATTGTTCTGTGTTTTGGTATCTTGTATATTCCTGAATGTTATCAGACACATTTCTTAGCTGATACATTGGATACTGGTGGCGGTATTACAGGGGGTGCAGGGGGTAGCAGTGGGGTGCAGTGTATACAATATATCAAGTAGAAGATATAATCATTGAGATGCAGAGCAGAGATCTCTCTGAACGACTTCACCTGAGATGTAATTGACAAACAGAGCAAATCGATGTGACACAAATGGAAAGCTTCATTCCGGAGGTAAATCAGGATGGATTTCGTGTCGGAGCTGCTGCCCCCTGCTGGCCGGTAATTGCGTAGCTTTGGCTGACTGCACATTTATAATTATAATCGCTGTGGATTTGCTGCGACTTTCTCAGGTGTTTTTCGGGTTCTTCTTTAGAAGTTGCATATTTACATCATGTGAAAGTGGACGCAGCGGTGCGCGACAAATCGCAAGTGTACAGTGTAACGAAGCCGCAGCGAGAACAAGCCTCGGCTCCCCAGACGTGTTAATTGACGGGAGGAGGCGGCGGCGATCGCGGGCTGAACAGTAATTCACACTATTTTATTTCAACAAATATTTATTTGAATATTTTTGCATTTTTTGTTGATTAGTCAGAAGTTTTTTTCCTAATATAGATACAAATTTTTGTTTTCTAAATTTTGGGATTAGGGATGAGGACACGGCTGCGCTGCTGCTGTACTGTACATGCGGCTAACGCAGGGGTCCTGCAGGTGACTCCTGTCCCTGACTTCGGCCGCGTTCACATGCCGTGCGTTTTAGTTGCGTTTTTACCTACAGAAAGCAGATTTTTTTTACTGGGAATGCAAATGAGTTCTGGTCAAGCCCCTCCCTGTTGGATGTGTTTAAAAACGCAACATGTAAACATGGCTATAGAGTAGCGAGCGCCCCCCCTGAGCCCTCATTCATTATATTGGGGTTGGATTTGTGTAATAAAGCAATTTCCTGGGGTAAAGAGATCAGAAGAGACAATCTCCTGTCCTCCCACTATCAGGCACTAGGGGGCAGTGTCCTCTTGCTTATTCCATCCATTACAGCTGCAGATATGTCAATGTTATCGTCCTGGAGGCTCCAAGGGGAAAGTCAAACACATAAAACCTCATTGGTTCTGCACTGGTTCTGTACTGGTTCTGTTGGCCCAGGATATCTCACCAGACAATGGCCCAGACTTATTACAGTCCCTGCACCTTGTTTTCAGTGAAATCTGCAGCACATGGACTTGTAAAGTGCACGGTTCTTCACACAACATAAAATTGTGCACTGAAGGGGGCGCTGCAGGGCTCAGCCGCACCCTGCACCACATTTATCATGCAGAGTCTGACCGAAATATCGCCCCATGGTAAAGGTGCTGCCAAAAAAGTAGTGTCATCTGTCGGAGCGGGGCACTGACCATAGTACACAGGACACTGCACATAGTACACACCCTGCACATAGTACACACACCGCACATAGTACATCCCCTGCACATAGTACACCCTCTGCACATAGAAAACCCTGAACATAGTACACACCCTGCACATAGTACACCATGCACATAGTACACACCCTGCACATAGTACACCCTGCACATAGTACAACCTGCACATAGTACACCCTGCACATAGTACACACCCTGCACATAGCACACACCCTGCACATAGCACACACCCTGCACATAGCACACACCCTGCACATAGCACACACCCCCTGCACATAGTACACCCTGCACATAGTACACCCTGCACATAGTACACAGGACACTGCACATAGTACACACCCCCTGCACATAGCACACACCCTGCACATAGCACACACCCTGCACATAGTACACCCTGCACATAGTACACACCCCCTGCACATAGTACATACACACTGCACATAGTACACACACCCTGCACATAGTACACACCCCCTGCACATAGTACACACTAGAGATTTGTAATTAAACCTCACACTGCTGTTCTCTGTTCTCTGGACAGACAGTGTTATGTATTGTCCCTGAAAAGATGTGTAATCAGAGCTCACACTGCTGTGCTCTGTGCAGTCAGTTTATACATTGTCCCTGGAAAGATGTGTAATCAGACCTCACACTGCTGTGCTCTGCGCTCTCTGCAGCCAGTGTTATGTATTGTCCCTGGAGAGATGTGTAATCAGACCTCACACTGCTGTGCTCTGTGCTCTCTGCAGTCAGTGTTATGTATTGTCCCTGGAGAGATGTGTAATCAGACCTCACACTGCTGTGCTCTGTGCTCTCTGCAGCCAGTGTTATGGATTGTCCCTGGAGAGATGTGTAATCAGACCTCACACTGCTGTGCTCTGTGCTCTCTGCAGCCAGTGTTATGTATTGTCCCTGGAGAGATGTGTAATCAGACCTCACACTGCTGTGCTCTGTGCTCTCTGCAGCCAGTGTTATGTATTGTCCCTGGAGAGATGTGTAATCAGACCTCACACTGCTGTGCTCTGTGCTCTCTGCAGCCAGTGTTATGTATTGTCCCTGGATAGATGTGTAATCAGACCTCACACTGCTGTGCTCTGTGCTCTCTGCAGCCAGTGTTATTTATTGTCCCTGGAGAGATGTGTAATCAGACCTCACACTGCTGTGCTCTGTGCTCTCTGCAGCCAGTGTTATCTATTGTCCCTGGATAGATGTGTAATCAGACCTCACACTGCTGTGCTCTGTGCTCTCTGCAGCCAGTGTTATGTATTGTCCCTGGAGAGATGTGTAATCAGACCTCACACTGCTGTGCTCTGTGCTCTGTGCAGTCAGTTTATACATTGTCCCTGGAGAGATGTGTAATCAGACCTCACACTGCTGTGCTCTGCGCTCTCTGCAGCCAGTGTTATGTATTGTCCCTGGAGAGATGTGTAATCAGACCTCACACTGCTGTGCTCTGTGCTCTCTGCAGTCAGTGTTATGTATTGTCCCTGGAGAGATGTGTAATCAGACCTCACACTGCTGTGCTCTGTGCTCTCTGCAGCCAGTGTTATGGATTGTCCCTGGAGAGATGTGTAATCAGACCTCACACTGCTGTGCTCTGTGCTCTCTGCAGCCAGTGTTATGTATTGTCCCTGGAGAGATGTGTAATCAGACCTCACACTGCTGTGCTCTGTGCTCTCTGCAGCCAGTGTTATGTATTGTCCCTGGAGAGATGTGTAATCAGACCTCACACTGCTGTGCTCTGTGCTCTCTGCAGCCAGTGTTATGTATTGTCCCTGGATAGATGTGTAATCAGACCTCACACTGCTGTGCTCTGTGCTCTCTGCAGCCAGTGTTATGTATTGTCCCTGGATAGATGTGTAATCAGACCTCACACTGCTGTGCTCTGTGCTCTCTGCAGCCAGTGTTATGTATTGTCCCTGGATAGATGTGTAATCAGACCTCACACTGCTGTGCTCTGTGCTCTCTGCAGCCAGTGTTATGTATTGTCCTGGGAGAGATGTGTAATCAGACCTCACACTGCTGTGCTCTGCGCTCTCTGCAGCCAGTGTTATTTACTATCCCTGGAGAGATGTGTAATCATACCTCACACTGCTGTGCTCTGTGCTCTCTGCAGCCAGTGTTATGTATTGTCCCTGGAGAGATGTGTAATCAGACCTCACACTGCTGTGTTCTGTGCTTTCTGCAGCCAGTGTTATGTATTGTCCCTGGATAGATGTGTAATCAGACCTCACACTGCTGTGCTTTGTGCTCTCTGCAGCCAGTGTTATGTATTGTCCCTGGAGGGATGTGTAATCAGCCCTCACACTGATGTGCTCTGTGCTCTCTGCAGCCAGTGTTATGTATTGTCTCTGGAGAGATGTGTAATCAGACCTCACACTGCTGTGCTCTGTGCTCTCTGCAGCCAGTGCTATGTATTGTCCCTGGAGAGATGTGTAATCAGACCTCACACTGCTGTGCTCTGTGCTCTCTGCAGCCAGTGTTATGTATTGTCCCTGGAGAGATGTGTAATCAGACCTCACACTGCTGTGCTCTGTGCTCTCTGCAGCCAGTGTTATGTATTGTCCCTGGGGAGATGTGTGATCAGACCTCACACTGCTGTGCTCTGTGCTCTCTGCAGCCAGTGTTATGTATTGTCCCTGGAGAGATGTGTAATCAGACCTCACACTGCTGTGCTCTGTGCTCTCTGCAGCCAGTGTTATGTATTGTCCCTGGAGAGATGTGTAATCAGACCTCACACTGCTGTGCTCTGTGCTCTCTGCAGACAGTGTTATGTATTGTCCCTGGAGAGATGTGTAATCAGACCTCACACTGCTGTGCTATGTGCTCTCTGCAGCCAGTGTTATGTATTGTCCCTGGAGAGATGTGTAATCAGACCTCACACTGCTGTGCTCTGTGCTCTCTGCAGACAGTGTTATGTATTGTCCCTGGAGAGAGGTGTAATCAGACCTCACACTGCTGTGCTCTGTGCTCTCTGCAGCCAGTGTTGTGTATTGTCCCTGGAGAGATGTGTAATCAGACCTCACACTGCTGTGCTCTCTGCAGCCAGTGTTATGTATTGTCCCTGGAGAGATGTGTAATCAGACCTCACACTGCTGTGCCCTGTGCTCTCTGCAGCCAGTGTTATGTATTGTTCCTGGAGAGATGTGTAATCAGACCTCACACTGCTGTGCCCTGTGCTCTCTGCAGCCAGTGTTATGTATTGTTCCTGGAGAGATGTGTAATCAGACCTCACACTGCTGTGCTCTGTGCTCTCTGCAGCCAGTGTTATGTATTGTCCCTGGAGAGATGTGTAATCAGACCTCACACTGCTGTGCTCTGTGCTCTCTACAGCCAGTGTTATGTATTGTCCCTGGAGAGATGTGTAATCAGACCTCACACTGCTGTGCTCTGTGCTCTCTGCAGCCAGTGTTATGTATTGTCCCTGGAGAGATGTGTAATCAGACCTCACACTGCTGTGCTCTGTGCTCTCTGCAGCCAGTGTTATGTATTGTCCCTGGATAGATGTGTAATCAGACCTCACACTGCTGTGCTCTGTGCTCTCTGCAGCCAGTGTTATGTATTGTCCCTGGATAGATGTGTAATCAGACCTCACACTGCTGTGCTCTGCGCTCTCTGCAGCCAGTGTTATTTACTATCCCTGGAGAGATGTGTAATCATACCTCACACTGCTGTGCTCTGTGCTCTCTGCAGCCAGTGTTATGTATTGTCCCTGGAGAGATGTGTAATCAGACCTCACACTGCTGTGTTCTGTGCTTTCTGCAGCCAGTGTTATGTATTGTCCCTGGATAGATGTGTAATCAGACCTCACACTGCTGTGCTCTGTGCTCTCTGCAGCCAGTGTTATGTATTGTCCCTGGAGGGATGTGTAATCAGCCCTCACACTGATGTGCTCTGTGCTCTCTGCAGCCAGTGTTATGTATTGTCTCTGGAGAGATGTGTAATCAGACCTCACACTGCTGTGCTCTGTGCTCTCTGCAGCCAGTGCTATGTATTGTCCCTGGAGAGATGTGTAATCAGACCTCACACTGCTGTGCTCTGTGCTCTCTGCAGCCAGTGTTATGTATTGTCCCTGGAGAGATGTGTAATCAGACCTCACACTGCTGTGCTCTGTGCTCTCTGCAGCCAGTGTTATGTATTGTCCCTGGGGAGATGTGTGATCAGACCTCACACTGCTGTGCTCTGTGCTCTCTGCAGCCAGTGTTATGTATTGTCCCTGGAGAGATGTGTAATCAGACCTCACACTGCTGTGCTCTGTGCTCTCTGCAGCCAGTGTTATGTATTGTCCCTGTAGAGATGTGTAATCAGACCTCACACTGCTGTGCTCTGTGCTCTCTGCAGACAGTGTTATGTATTGTCCCTGGAGAGATGTGTAATCAGACCTCACACTGCTGTGCTCTGTGCTCTCTGCAGCCAGTGTTATGTATTGTCCCTGGAGAGATGTGTAATCAGACCTCACACTGCTGTGCTCTGTGCTCTCTGCAGACAGTGTTATGTATTGTCCCTGGAGAGAGGTGTAATCAGACCTCACACTGCTGTGCTCTGTGCTCTCTGCAGCCAGTGTTGTGTATTGTCCCTGGAGAGATGTGTAATCAGACCTCACACTGCTGTGCTCTCTGCAGCCAGTGTTATGTATTGTCCCTGGAGAGATGTGTAATCAGACCTCACACTGCTGTGCCCTGTGCTCTCTGCAGCCAGTGTTATGTATTGTTCCTGGAGAGATGTGTAATCAGACCTCACACTGCTGTGCTCTGTGCTCTCTGCAGCCAGTGTTATGTATTGTCCCTGGAGAGATGTGTAATCAGACCTCACACTGCTGTGCTCTGTGCTCTCTACAGCCAGTGTTATGTATTGTCCCTGGAGAGATGTGTAATCAGACCTCACACTGCTGTGCTCTGTGCTCTCTGCAGCCAGTGTTATGTATTGTCCCTGGAGAGATGTGTAATCAGACCTCACACTGCTGTGCTCTGTGCTCTCTACAGCCAGTGTTATGTATTGTCCCTGGGGAGATGTGTAATCAGACCTCACACTGCTGTGCTCTGTGTTCTCTGCAGACAGTGTTGAATTGTCCTTTGACAGATGTATAATTATAACTTTGTGTATGTTATTAGTAGCAGCAGGACTGTGAAATATGTCTTTATATTCCAGGATTGTAGCTTCTCCAAGTGTATCCTCACACTGCTGTGCTCTGTGCATTAACCTGCTCTACAGCTCATACACCCAGAGTCATACCAGGTTTTTGGTTCATTATTATGGCCGATTCTTAGAGAAGGCGAGGACGTTGGTTCAGTTCAAGGCACAGAGCACAGCAGTGTGAGGACACATTCCCATTACACATGGAGAAACTTTAATCCTGGAAAATCAATGTATTTTTTCTCATCTTTTGTAATGAAAAATTGAGCATCATCCATGTAATCCACTTTCCCGAAATATATGCTAATGAGCAGGGGAGGAGCTTATCTATAGTAACATTACGGGATTCTCTTGTAATATTCTTAGATGTGGATGGATTATGATCCATATCAACTATAATTAATACTTACATAATCTGGGAGGAGTTTATTATTAAGCCCCACCCCTTTGACCACAGGAGGGCGGTCTTATGATTTAGCCCCTCCTCTCAGTTTGTGGTGACTGCTCTATGATGCGCATTATCTTATCCTTATGCTGTGGATTGTCAGGTTATGGAGTTCCCCTTTAAGGTGAGCCCCCTGGGGCGTCCTCTGGGGTCAATGTTCATTACATGTTCAGGTCTTTGCGTTAAATGTCGTTCTTTAATCATATTTTTCATTTCTTGTAAGTCGCTTTATTCTTTGTCTGCGCTTCGATCGGCCGCCCCGACAATTCATCTCCGTCACAGGAATTGATCCGATCCATTCGAGACCAGGAACCCCGCTCCACCCCGCACCTTCATTATCAGACACCAGGAATTTTCTATAATATTCTTTCCATATCAAATATTACAGAAAGGTCGTCCATCATCTGCACCGG
Organism: Engystomops pustulosus; assembly: GCF_040894005.1. Classification (NCBI taxonomy): domain Eukaryota; kingdom Metazoa; phylum Chordata; class Amphibia; order Anura; family Leptodactylidae; genus Engystomops; species Engystomops pustulosus. The sequence continues at coordinate 4,043,785 of NC_092420.1, forward strand.
AGCCGCGGATTAACACATTACAGACCGCGAGGGCTAACCCAACCCAAAGGGGAAACAGAGGGAAGATGTTATAACATGGGAGGTGCAGCAGGGGGCGCAAGTGTGCAGAAAAACACATGGGGGCAGTATTATAGTAGTTATATTCCTGTACATAGGGGGCAGTATTATAGTAGTTATATTCTTGTACATAGGGGGCAGTATTATAGTAATTATATTCCTGTACATAGGGGGCAGTATTATAGTAGTTATATTCATGTACATAGGGGGCAGTATTATAGTAGTTATATCCCTGTACATAGGGGGCAGTATTATAGTAGTTATATTCCTGTACATAGGGGCAGTATTATAGTAGTTATATTCTTGTACATAGGGGCCAGTATTATAGTAGTTATATTCCTGTACATAGGGGGCAGTATTATAGTAGTTATATTCCTGTACATAGGAGGCAGTATTATAGTAGTTATATTCCTGTACATAGGGGGCAGTATTATAGTAGTTATATTCTTGTACATAGGGGGCAGTATTATAGTATTTATATTCCTGTACATAGGGGGCAGTATTATAGTAGTTATATTCCTGTACATAGGGGGCAGTATTATAGTAGTTATATTCTTGTACATAGGGGGCGGTATTATAGTAGTTATATTCTTGTACATAGGGGGCAGTATTATAGTAGTTATATTCCTGTACATAGGGGGCAGTATTATAGTAGTTATATTCCTGTACATAGGGGGCAGTATTATAGTAGTTATATCCTGTACATAGGGGGCAGTATTATAGTAGTTATATTCCTGTACATAGGGGGCAGTATTATAGTAGTTATATTCTTGTACATAGGGAGCAGTATTATAGTAGTTATATTCTTGTACATAGGGGGCAGTATTATAGTAGTTATATTCTTGTACATAGGGGGCAGTATTATAGTAGTTATATTCTTGTACATAGGGGGCAATTTTTATTAGTAAAAACAAACAAAATACATTATACATTCTTATCAGAATTTACACTAAATCATATATCAAAATTACATTTGTAATAACTTAAATGTCCATCACTGGTTTAAGGGAAAAAAGTCAGAAATAAACAGAATTACATGATGCATCAGTATAGACTTATGTTCCTCCATAACTTCCTATTCCCATCACTTTTCCCAATCTCTATGGATCGGATCCACCTGAGCTCAGACATGATGAGTGTGACTGCGGTCATGTGCTGGAAGGTCTCGCTGTGGATGGAGACTCGGGTCCTGTTGTGCCAGTGGTAATACTTAATGATGGTGATAATGAGGTACATGGTCCCCCGGTCAATGTCCGTTATGTGTGATGTTACCCCATAGATGATATCTGGGTATCTGAGAGACTGTAGACGTGGTATTCTGAGCCTGCGGGACACTTCCTGCAATATCTGCCTCCCTCCCGGGCACTCGGTGGTAAAGTGTTCCATAGTCTCCTCTTGTTGACATCCTAAGGGGCACAAACGGTCAGAAAGACTCAGGAATTTTAAATTTCCTTTGACGAAAAGCCTCCCATGCAGAGACAACCAGGCGATGTCAAGGAATTTGGCTGGAAGCCTCGGTCCATTAAGGAACCTCAGACTCTCCTGCAGGGTGGCCGTTGTGCAGTCCCTCAGAGCTGGCTGTACTGTATAGAAGGTCCTACAGATATTAGTGTACAGCTCCTTCCTGGTCTTATTCTCCAGATATGTCTTATCTATTCTCCACTTTTTCAAACACCTGAGACCATACTCCAGATACTGGGGGAGGAAGCCAGGAGTCCATCGGCCCCTCTTGAGACTGCCGCCTCGCACCCAAGACTCTGCAAAAGGCAATATCCAGTCCCTGACACTACTTACCCACAGGAGACCATTGTTTGAGTCCAGGCAACCAAAATTAACTTTCAGAAACATGGAGTCAAAAAATACTCTTGGATTTAACATATCCAGCCCACCCTCTCTCCTCTGCAGGTAGGTGATCCCTCTTTTTACTGGGTTCAACCTGTTCCCCCATAAAAGCTGGAAGAACAGGCTAAAGAGCCGAGCGGAGAAAGATTCTGGCAAAGGAAAGACGACAGAGACGTAGAGGAAGACAGGGACCAGGTAAGTCTTCAGCAGAGTCACCCTTTCTCTATAGGTCAGCCTCCAGTTCTTCCATCGCTGAACCTTTGCATTTCCGGTTTCCAACTTCTCCTCCCAATTTAGTTTGGCATTATCTTCCCTCCCAAATTTAACCCCAAGGATCTTAATATGGGTGGAGGCCTTGGCGAACTGTGGCAGATCAAAGCCAGGAGCATCATCCAATGTCCAGAAAGCTTGACTCTTCTCAAGGTTGACCAGAGACCCGGAGGCCTCTGAGTAGCTTCTGATGGCTGCAGACAACATCTCCACCTCACGAGGTTCAGATATCACCACAGTCACATCATCCGCGTAGGCGACTACCTTCAAAGGCAAGCAATGGGGGACCAGCACCCCCTGAAAATCGCACCGCTGTAGTGATCGCAGAAACAAGTCTATGGCAAACACATACAGCAGTGGACTCAGGGGGCAGCCCTGTCGCACCCCGGCCTCTACTCCGAAAGTGTCCCTTTGCCAACCATTGATCAGAGGAAAGCTCTTCGCCTCTCTATACAAAGTTCTCAGCCAATCTATAAATTGTCCCGGAATACCGTACTTTGATAAAGTGGCCCATAGATAATCGTGATCAACCCTGTCAAAGGCTTTAGCCTGGTCCAGACCTACAACATATCTCCCACACCTCAGAGCTTTACATCTCTCAAACATCTCCCTTATCGAGAGGACTGCTCCAGAGATGTTCCGCCCTCTTACTGTGCCGTACTGAGAGCCTGCCAACAGTGCCGGGGACAAACAGACTAATCTACAGAATAGAATTTTTGCCAGAATCTTCCTGTCGACATTCAAGAGGGCGATCGGCCTCCAGTTCTTGATGTCACTAGGCTCTTTACCTTTGGACAGCAGAATAAGGGAGGACACTCTCATGGATGGAGGCATCAGGTGATTCTCTAGACAATTTGTAAATACATCCACAAGGATTGGAGCTAAGAGGTCTCTGAACTTCTTATAGAATTCTGCTGTTATACCATCAGGACCTGGTGCCTTCTTCAGATGTAACTTATCAATGGCCTCTTTAACCTCCTCCTCTGTTATTCCTGCTGTCAAAGGAGAAAAATCCAAATCTTTAGTGTCAGGACCTGGAGTTGCCTCCAAGAATTGAGCCATTTTCTTTTTATCCAAAACCTTCTTCTGAAATAACTCAGCATAGTAGGATCTCACCACCCCCAGGATACCCTCCCGAGATTCCTGTAAAACTCCCTGGGAGTCAGTGAGACCTGTGATCGATTTCTTGGCCACACGTTCCCGGCAATTTTCATACGGATCAGGAACGCCCAATTTTCCGTAATCTCTCTCGATCACCAGGGACGTGTAGCGGCTGTACTGATACTGCTTTATCTCAGATTTCAGTCGGTCAATCTTTTGTTTGTCCCCCCCTCCCGCCGAATACAGTGACTCCAATTCTCTCCGCAGCTTGAGATACTGGCTGTACTTGCTCTTACCCTTCTTCACTGACAGTCTCTTTAAGAGGGACCGGATCTCCTCCTTGACGTTCTCCCACCAGTCAGATATGTTGTCATAAAAGTCCTGTCTCTGGAGCTGGTCCTGAAAAAGGGAGTGGATACAATTCTGGACATAGACATCATCCAGGACGCTGGAATTAAGCCTCCATAACCCCCGACCAATATCCGAGCGGTTAGTGGCTCCCATGGAAAACAATAAGGCCAGATGGTCAGAATATGGGACAACTCTCTCGCTCATCCCACTAACAGTCTCCGAGGGACTCACAAAAGCCATATCAATCCTGCTATGTCTGTCAGCACAGGAGTAGGTGTATTTAGGTGTCCTACCATCCAGGGTGAACACATCACACAGATTGGCCTGTGATATAATGCTCTTTAGGACTTTGGAGTCTCTGACCACTGCTCTGCCCGAGGACCTGTCACCTGATGTCATGGTAACATTAAAGTCGCCCGCCATTATCACAGGGATAGAGGTAAATAGATACTGCCGTACCTCATTGAACAGCTGGATTCTCTCTGTCACTGTCTGTGGGCCATAGATGTTGATCAGCCGGAGCCGCCTACCATGGATGGTCACCTCTAGCACCAGGCACCTCCCCATAGCGACCTCCGTCAGCCTGTGCACCGTCACGTCTGTGGTGTTAAACAGTATGGCGACCCCGGCGTACGGCTCCACAGCCAGTGACCAGTAAGAAGGACCAGACCGCCACTCACGCTCAGCCTCACGGAGGTGCCCTAAGGTGGTCAGACGGGTCTCCTGCAGGAAGATGACATCCGCGTCCAGATATCTCAGGTGGTCATACACGGCGTGTCTGGTCCTTCTTACTTTAATGCTGTTGACGTTGCTAGAAGCAACTTTTAGAGAGAACCCAGCCATTACAATGATAAAGAGCAGAGCAGTGACCCCCATCATCATGAGTCAGAGTCAGTGTCCCCCTGTCTTCCACCTATCTCCATGTCTGACTCTACAGCGGTATCTTCAGGAGGGGGCTTCTTTTTAGTTGGGGGGTCCCCTATGTCCACCTCACACTCATTATCAATACGTTCCAGCTCTCGTTCATAATCCCCATCTGACTCTGACAGAGCATCAAACCGGTTGGAAAGGACCATGACCCCAGTATCACCAATGGACTTTCTCCTGGTCTTAGGCTCCGCACTGTACTCCTCAGGCTTTCGGGATGATTTGTCTTTTTTCTTCCTTTTATTCTTTTTCACCTCCTCATATTCAGTAGATGTTACAGAGGTGGCTGCCTGAGGCTTCTCCTGGGTTACAACCTCCACACTCCCCTGAGCGCTGTCTGACTGCTGCGGTGCCGGTACTGTCTCACCTGAGCCCTGTTGTACCTCCCGCCTAGTCAGAATTTGCCCCGACACCAGGGCCTCCTCCTCTAAGGCATCTGCCTCCTGTACTATCTCATCATCTGAGAAGTCCCTGGCGATGTTATGCCAGGCCTCCGGGCAATCCTTGTGTGGGTGGCCCATCTCACCGCATAGATTACACTTGACCTTCTCACAGGTGGCACTGAGATGGCCGACCTCCCCACACAGGTTACATTTTACCACAGTACATATTTTGGCCACGTGACCAATCCTACCGCACCTAAAGCACTTCCGTGGCTGCCCTGGGTAGAAACAGACACCTTTCTCTCTCCCTATAAAGAAGGAGTTGGGGAGGTGCAGGGTGATATTGTTATATTGGCGCAGTTTTACCAGCACCTTCCACCCTCCAGTCCAGATACCGTCAGTGTCCCTGTTCTTAGTGAGGTCAGACAGCAGATCACAATGGCGCCTGAGCCACACTAGAACATCCTGAGGGGGAACAGACTCATTCCAGAATATTATATTAACTACCACAGTACCTGGTCTGGATATGGGGACAAATGTAAACTTATTCCAGCCGTCCTTGTCCCCAAGCCGGGGTAATTTATCCCAAAACCTATCCAGACTGGACATGAGCTTAAAGCTGACATCATAGCCCTGTCTGTCTGGAAGGTTGATGACCGCCAGGATGTCATCTGGGGAGAACCCCATCTGGCGGCACAGGAGATCCCGCACCACAAACCTCCTATCTGGGAGATCTTCCTTTGCACCTCTGTTCTTAAAGCGCACCACGTTCCTCCTCTTAAATGCCTGCCCTGTGTAGTGTGCGCCGGAGGTGAAGGAGGGAGCGCCGCGGCTCCAGGCGTTTTTGGGAGGTTCCTGACGGGTCTCACTCTGGGTATTGGGGGGAGGGTCAGCTCTAGAGGGACCTGACTCTTCTGGGGGGCTCGATGTTAGTGGGGGAAAATCACACACATTATCCTGTACCCCCTGCCCCCCATCCACCTGTATATTATCCTCCGGTGGCTGCACCTCCCAGATAGACTCTGAGTCCCCTCCATCCCCCGACCCCTCAGACACATCAAGATGTCCACCAGTGTCCCCAGTCTCTGCCACAACAGTAAAGTTCTCCTGGGTCACCGCATCACCATGATGCATGGATGGAAGTCCACTGTCCTGCTGCTGCACAGTCTCTGCTGGGACCTGTGGTACTACAGCATTTATATCTGCTGCGGGGATCTGCGGCTGCTCTTGAGTTTGTCCCTTCTGGAAAGAAAAGCTTGCAGGTTTCAGTACTTGCACTGACATTTTTTGGGGTGCATCTGGGGGGACGGGTTCTGCTTGTGCTGCAGGGGCCCGGGGTCCAGGGTTATAGCTCTGCTTCTGCTGGGCAAAGCGCTCCCTGTTCTTATAGGACTCGGCCAGGGGTCCCATCCTCTCCAGAACACAGTCCATGTCCCTCACCACCACCGCCAGCTCCTTACTTAGCGCCTGCAGCTTACTATTATACAGGGCGCTGCTCTCAGGGTGCGCAGTCCTCAGGCTATACATACAGTCTATCTGCATCTGCAGCATCTGCTTATGGTGACTTAGCTCCCCCATCCTCCTTACCAGTGCCGGGATCTCCTCCGCCATCTGCAGCTCAGGCGCTCGGGTGGTCTCCTTCAGCTGCCGTGCTGGTCTCTGTAGTCCTCCTCCTGTCTCTGGCCTTGGCTCCCCAGGCTTGCTGCTTGTACTGGCAGTGGCTGTGGCTGGTGCACACTGTGCAGGCCTGGTCTGTGGCTTTACAGCGGATCTGGTGCGGCCCGGACAGGACATGCTGGACACAACATCTCTCTGCTGCAGATTTTCTTGCAGGGTTTGTCTTTCCAATGATGTTCTCCTCTGCCTGGGTGCAGGAGTGGGGGGC